>NC_061117.1:157462411-157680824 GCF_002878395.1 Capsicum annuum
CATTGCCAGTCCTAATGACTCATTTCCAGATGCGTGACCACTACCGACCTAGTTTTCTTATTTTGATTTAGTTAGGTTTCCTTTGATATTTTGAGACTAAATAAATATCCGTGGTGTACTTTTGTAGTAGGTTATGCACTTTAATATATTTTTACATACTTTGACATATTTTTACTCAACATAGACTTTTGTTCGTGGTTTTTGGTTTCGTAATTAATTCAAGACTTTGGATTTTATTCTTTCATCATCTTGAATTAATTATATGCTTTCTTTATTGAATTCCCTGGATTGTTGCACAACTATGAGCGTCTGATTTCCTTATCTAGGGTTGTGGGAACCTTGGTGGATTAATGAAGTAGGGGAAGTGCGAGATTTGGTTATATCATTATTATTGCATGTATTGGGATCTTTTTTGTGTTGTTTGCCTCCGTAGCTAATGCAGAAGCTACGGACCTACCTGTATTCAAGATCATCCTTATATGGAATCTCAAGATCTGGAAAAGAGGATTACAACAGTGATTTGAGGATATAACCCTTGTCTAATAACTTGAGATATACAAGGTGATAGTTAAACTGGGATCAAAGGAAAGGGTTAGTAAGGAAATACCCTAAGAATCACAAAGTGAAGGGTGAAATTTACCAATAATTCCACAAGACAGTTGGTGATATCTATCTAGTCATATTCTGCATAGTATCAGTGAGGTACTCGGATTGAGCACTAGAAACCTACATAGTTAAAAGCCATTAGAACACAATCCTAGTATTTGTTTCGATTGTTTACAACCAAAACCATCCAAGGTTTGTTACTACTTACTGATTATAGCAATCCCCCCATTTACTTTTCTGCATTACCCGATGATTTCATCAAGTTTGAGAGATATTTCTAGCATATTCCTTGTGTGTTCGACCCAAACCTAGTTGGGTTACTATGTCTGACTTCAACCGCATTATACTTCGTAGAGGTGTAAGTTTGGGAGACATTAAATTCCATATGGATCGGTTGGGAAAATATCAGAAAACTCATGAACGACAGCAACAAAGTCAAGCGACGAACTCTGCATACTAACACATCATGAATATAAGAAATATAAGACTTGTAACCCCTTAAAATAATCCTTCTAGTACAAACATAAGAAATAATCCCTACCGGCTCGCAGTTAAATACTCCCTGCCACATGACTAGGGGTATGTCAGGCATGGCTAAGGTAATAGTCTTGGCAAAATAGTCCATGATCGCATAATAGTGGGATAACTAGTCCATGCCCAGAATTATATCAAAATATACCATGTCTAATATAATAAGATCAACAAGAGTATCAAAACCTCAAACAGTTACAACACATGATCTAAAATCCTTATCCACTACCAAAGAATTACCCATAGGAGTAGATACTCATAATGGCATAGATAACGAATCCTACAATAATTTTAACTGCGGGGCATAATAAGAAGACAAATATCAAATAAATCTAAGGCTGATTGATGGCGTACCAAAATCGTACATGTGATAACAATATCTAAAGACTTTAAGGTATAGAAGGTATGGCATAGAACTGACCACACCCGCCACTTAGCTGAGCTCCTGACCAATCACCTGTCCTACCTTTTTGAGAGTCTCTATGAGCACCCTAGGGACCACTCTTATGACCTTGCATACCATATTTAGCTGAGGGATGAACTATCTTAATAGGGGGAAATCTGTAAGTTGAAGGAATAATCTCTCCACCACTAGGGCACTCTTGCGAGAAATGACCAAAATCTCCACAAACAAAACACACCCCATGAGTTGTACCAAAACCAAATGATCCAGCTGATCGAGAATAACCACCACGACTAGAATAACCAAAAAACAAGCCCCTCAAATACTAACCACTACCCTAGCCAGGACGATTAGTACCACTAGACTGACCTCCATTAATAATCTAGAGCATGGCCTGAATGGGTCTACCAGACTAACCCTGGGGCTAATACAGCTAGAGAGAAGGGTATCTACCCTAAGAACTACTGCCTCTGAATCGTGAGACACTACGGCTCCTACTAAACCTACCTTAATATAGCGGCATCTTATCACTGCCCTTTTAGGCCTCATGATGCATCTCTTCCATCACCTAAGAATGGCCTTACACCTCAACAAAGGACATATCTGTAATAACTAAACTCTCTGTAGACATGCAAAGAGGAAGTCTTAATTCCTTAGCAAAGAAATAAACCCTTTCATACTTAGAAGTCAAAATAGAAGTATCATACCTAGCCAACTCATAAAAATGAGCCTTATACTCCACTACAATTATAGTGCCTTGATCTAACCCTGAGAACTCTCTCAAATAATCCCTGAGATTGCGAGGCATATACTTCTCCAAGAAGATCTCAGATAACTGAGTCCATGTCAAAGGAGAATATCCAACTGGCCTAGAATCAAAATGACCTCTCAACCAATGTCTAGCTGCTAAGTCTAACTGAAAAGTAGTTTAATACACACTATGAGTCTCAACTAGGCCTAAATTATGGAGCCTATCCTTACAAGCAATTAGAAACTTATAAGCATCCTTGCCTGGTGCACTAGAAAACTTAAGGAGCTAATTTCAAGAACCTACCATACATCTTCTACTCCTTAATAGACATATCAGGTGGGGAAACCACTGGCTGAGCAACTACCATCTAAGAAACTGCCAATGTAGGAGGGACCTCACCTATTGGAGCTGCAACAATAGGCTGCGCCCCCACCTCAGTACCCGGATCTTTAGACTGTGCATCATGAGATGGTGCACCACCAACCAATCCCAAAAGAAGAACCAATGCATCCCTAAGAAAGGAAGAAGAAATAAACCCCAGTGGATCCTAGGTTGATGCTTGGCTCACCGTTGGCTGAGGCAGAAGAATCTCTGGCTTGGGGGCAGAAATAGGGTTTGGGGAAGGCCCCCTATCCTGGTCCTTAGCTGGGGTTGCATCTCCAGGCTGTCCATGACCTATAGGTTATCCACGAACAATGATAGAATTTTTGGGCTCAATCTCTAGGTCCTAATCTCGTGTAGTGGTAACATGCATCCTAGCCATCCGCAAAGAGTGAAATCAAAGGAATTCTTTAGAAACCAAATAAGACACTTGTCACAAGATGAGTGAAAGAATGAAAGAGTCCTAAGAATGTCCTATAACCTCCCAAAGATAAGAAACATATATCATCATTTTGATCCATGGGACTCTAATAGACACTTGCTCTTGTACAAAAATACCAATAAACCTAGGCTCATATACCAATTTGTCATGACCTAATTTATGGTTCATGATGGCACCTACTATATCCTGCCAGTAGGTAATCCAAAACATAGCCCAGAGTAATAAATAATGGGCTAATTTGGTGGAAAAATGGCCCAAAAAGGTTAAAAATCAACAAATATATACTCATAATAAAACAAGGCAATAAATATAATTCGAAAGATAGATAAAACATAGATAACGATCCCACGACGTGGTAGAGTCAGTACAAGAGCTACTACAAATACAGTACAAGTTTTGAAAGTCAAACACAATCGGTCTCAGAAATAAAAGTCTACACATAGATAAATAAAAGGGAAAAGGGGAAACTTTAACTCAAAGAGCTTACCCTATCTCCAGATTCCAAAGCAGCACGCTTGTCACACCATCGGTAGATACTGGTACCTAAATTTGTATAAAAAAGGTATAAAGGTGTAGTATGAGTACCAAAACCATGGGTACTCAGTAGGCATCATTGGCTGACTGAGCTAATCATGATATAAATATGATCAAATATAAGATAAAATAGGCTAAGTCAAGGTAAAAGGGCAACCCTGGAAATAAACTCCAACATTACTGTACATAAATAAATAAATAAATAAATAAATCCAGAATAATAACATAAATATCATGCAATTATAACTACTAAATTGCCCCCCGTAAGTCATTAAGTGTGGGAAAGTAAATAACCCAACGCATGCCCCCATAATCCTAGAGGGTACAATCAAGGAAAGTAAATAATCAAGTAACTATAATTTACCAACCATCACACCATAACCTAGAGTCCATCTGTACCACAACACATCATAAACAACCCCCAATTCGGACTTGAACCGAATCTCAAAAGCATCATCATCATTACCATCATTTGTCGGACTCAAATCGAACTCAAATTATTAGTACCATTATAAATAGTTGGACTTGAACTGAAACTCATATCATCAATATCATAATCAGTTGTTGGACTCGAACCAAAACTCACATCAATAATATTCAAATTCAAATCAAAACTCGTATCAATATTAATAATAATTGAGTTTTATCATATTTAGCATAAACTCCTCAAATTAACCATCACGACAGTTAAGTATCTAAATTCCTTAAATCATATAATATGTATTTTGAAATGTAAAAGAAGCATATAATGGTCTAGCAACACTAGTTTAAGTCTTGGCCTAAGACGGGTCAGAGAGGCCCACTTCTAATCCCTGAAATCCATTAAAAAAGTTTTATCCAAACTAGGCTAAGGTATCTAAATCCACTTTTAGATGTTAAACAAGCCTTAAATAACTCATAGATTGAAATTGAATTTAGAACATGATGTTGGGACCAAGCTCACAGGAAAGTGTACTGGTCCACCCAAGTAATATTGTGCCTTTAATAAACAAAAGTATTAATGCCATAGGGTCTAGCATTGAGCAACTATCCAATCCTAGTTCAACTATTAAGATTAAACAAGTAAAATGTAGCCATGAGATTTTAAAAGTTATAATTAAATGTAAACTAAAACAATGCTGCAAAGTAAAAGTTTGAATAGTTATGAGAAGAAACCCAGGGTTAAGACACTACGAACAATCATACTCATCTATAAGATTTCATTGGTTAGGTTAATTATCTTGGTTGTTGGTCCATAGGTTCGATAGTATGACTATGGCCGTCCAAATCTCTAATCAATTATTAAACTTAGCCCCCACAACTACATAGTTGAGCGGGGATGCGAGAACGAAGTGGTATGCGTTCATCTTAATCCTGAAATTGAAACAAATAGGGAACTTAGGTATTTACTATCCTAAATGCAAATCATAACTTCATTCAATTGAGATTATGATCCTATTCTATTTATCCCATGTTTTATCCTATCGTTCTTCCTTTCGGGTTCATGATAGAATTAAGCATCTATTCTGAGGGTCGACAATCCTCAAAATAGTTAACATAAGGTTAAATAAAAAACTAAAAATTATAAGTAAGCACAACCAATTCAATTCACAACAAGAGTAATCATGTAATTAGCCTTAACCCCGAAAAAGGGTGTTTAGTTGACCATGGACAAACACGTAATCACAATCAATGAATCCATGTTATAATACATAAAAAAACTAAAGTAAAGGAATAAAAACCCTAATTAAAATATTCTATAGAGTATATTGAAGCCCTAAGGTCGTCCAAGGTAATTACATAAGAGTTTAAGTATCTTATTTAAAATAGGACAAGGCTGCCCGTTTCTAACATAGCAGCGTACCAGCGCCATCTAGGCAGCAAGGCATGCAAATATCGTGCCTACATACTAGAATTGGCATTCCAAAATGAAATCAAGGGAATGACATGCCCTTATAATGGTGAATAGGGTCCATGGCACACCAAGGAGTCCAACATTTCAATGATTTGCATAATGTATACTACATGCATTTGTCCTTTCGTTCCAAGCTTTGTGAAGGTGTTTCCTCTTGATTTCTAGCTTTTGTATCATACATTTATCATCTTGATCAACTAACAAAGATTCCTATATCATCAAACAAAACAAATTAGAACTCAAAACAACATAGAATTCAACATGACAAACTAGAAAGGAACATAGCTCAAGCTAAGCGTATTGGTTTTTGCGTTTGAATTTTAACTTAATGTTTTGACTCCAAGATCATTATGAACACACATTAAACATTCACATTACATAACACAACATTTATATAAGAACTAACTCACTAAGAATAAGAGAAATCCTCAGACCTAAGCTACTTAAGGCCGGATAACTATACTTAGCTGCATAAATCCACCTAAGATCATCACACTACACTTAAAGCCTTGTTCGTCCTTGAACACATCTTTACTGTAAGCATCATATCAAGGAAGATTTCAATACACTACTACAAAATCAATACATAGTACTGCAATGACATCCTAGAATGCAAGTTTTTACACTAAACATGTTATCAATAGTTGAAAGCTCATCAACACTCTTTCACAACATCCTAACCTCAAGAATTGAATCACCAAGTTGAAAAATTCTTCCATATTGATCACTTAAAGATCATATATATCACCTAACTATAATCAAGAAAGTGCCCTCACCATAATAGAGTTACCCATATTCACTCACATAGATGTAATTTATCACAAGAATGGGTATGAGAATCAAATAACTCTCACTCTCAAAAGGACTTCACAAGTTACACAAGATGAACCATAGGCTTTCTCTTAGTGTAGTACTCTACAAATATCAGAGTGTTGAAGCTTAGGAATAAGTAGGACTTTAAAGTTTGTAATGTACTCTGAGGGACAAGTAGGAATTATTTTGGCCAAGAATAGTGGCTATCTTCCCTAAGCACTTTAATGCATCCCATTACACATTCAACTCTCTCTATTGACAGCTAATTTCCACCACTTCTAACTACACACATCTTTTGTTTTTCCCCATCTGATTAAGCTCATTAATAAATACTATGGAAGGGAGTGTTCTTAATCAACTAATGATTAAATTTTAGCATAATTCTTTCTTTTTTTTTCCCTACACAACTCCCAACAATAACATATCATTTTGGCACACCAATAGCTACTACTTTGGGGATTCATATTCGCCTTTTCCCTTCTTATTTTCACACTCATTAAGTTTATTAATCTTTTAACTAAATTTCTTAGCAGCTTTGGATCAAATTAAGGTAAAACCAAAGAAAGAGAACAGGCTACATAAAATATTCTCAAGGCTCAATAGGGTTAACTAAGATAACACACAATGGTAGATCAAAGAGGGTATAAACAAGGATATCAAGGAAATGATCATCTCTGAAACCCACACTATTTAATTCTTTTTACACACACACCAAGCAAGTTCTAGACATCAAAAGAAACAAGGAATACACAAAATCCCCACTATTATATGGCACATGCTCAACTCAAATAGGATCATCCTAGACTATCAACTATACAATAGCATAAATCCAACTTTAAGCCAACAACATACAAGAGTCATAAATTAGAGACTAAGAATTGCTCAAAAATTAAAAGCTACTAAGAATTAAGATCCTATAGCATCACTTGACCTAAAACCATGGGAATTGCCCTACCCCACACTTAAAAACATTCTTTGTCCTCAAAGTATAAAAAGCAAGGATAGAAATACTCCCTGGGGCCTCTAGGCCTAGCTAGCAACATCTTTAATTGTTGGTGTGGTTCTACACCTAGTCATTGCCATGCTCCTTAGCTCGACTCTCTGGTACTCAGACTTCCCATCAACCTGTTACTCAATAACAATAAAAGCTACATAAAGTAAAAACTAAAAACACGACAATAAAATATCTACCTTAACTTGGGTTGCCTCCTAAGAAGCACCTAATTTAGTGTCGTGGCACAACCTAACATCACTACTCAACCACATTTCTTCATTCTTTTCCTCCTGCCTGGAGGCCATCTTCTTATTCATTTCTGGCCACTTGAGTGTGTACTCTTAAGGTTAATATCTTTCTATGCAATAGCCTTTTCAAGGTTATTAATCATCACCCCTTTTAGTTTAGGTGGTGGCTTGGACAAATCAATGAGAAAGTCTAAAGAGGTCTTTGGTTGTTTGGATTTCACTATCCACTTCCATCACTGTAATCCAACATAAATCTTTGTAATATAAAGGTGTATTAAGTGGATTGTAGACTTTGAAAACCACCTCTTAATCATCAAATCTCATCTTAAGTATTTCCTCTCTCATATCTACCAGTGCTCCTTCCATTGCTAAGAACGGACGTCTCAAAATGATCGGTACCCTATCATCTTCATCACAATCAAGAATAATAAAGTCAGCAAGGATAGTAAACTTACCAACGTTGATAAGCACGTCCTCAATTATTCTTGTGAGATAAACTCTATTTTGGTATGCCATTTGAAGCAACATAGAGCATGGTCTCAGCTTCCCCAAACTAAGAGTGTTGAACCATGACAGGGGAATCAAGTTTATATTCCCCAAGTTCACTCGATGAATGAACCACATCATTTTTACTAATTTGTATGGAGAGGGTGAAACTCCTTGGGTCCTTTATCTTCTTAGGCATTTTCTCATCACCACAGAGCTACACTGTCATAACCTAAACTCAAGCCTGGCCATGATGGTTATCTCAAGTTAACCAAGGGCCGAAGACCACCTACTTAGCCTTACCTAAAGAGCATGTTAAAAGTAAATAGTAGAAGCTAACGAAATCATTGATAGATACGTAAAACTAAAAGAAAATCTAAGAAATTAAAATAAGATAACAATGACATCCCAATCCTATCCACAAAAGCCTCTAAACCAAGAATATAAATTAAGTCAGGGCATGCCTCCGATTATAAAAAAAGAAGCAAAAATTACCAAGACAATGAGGAAAAAATAATGAAATGATAGGGCCTTCTAAAAATAGAGGCTCACCAATTCACAACAAGTCCACAAAAGTACCGAATCACCTAACACTATGCAAGAGCAATAGAAAAGTCCTCTGAACCTACATCATGAAGTGTTGTAGCATCCAGGGATGGTCAAGGGACGAGCACTAGCATGTAACTCAGGGTATAGGAATAAAATAATGCATTTACCAAATCCAATCATAAACCACATGCACCACATTCATATACATATATATAGGATGTCGGGATAAGGACAAGTGTAAATTAACATGATAGTGTAAATCATTAGCCTGAACTATATAGCTCGCTTCATCCTAAATGAACCCGTGCACTATATGGGTCTAGCTTTCCCAGTCGGAAGGGCCCTAGTGCATGGATAGCTATAGGTTCTGAGGAAAGGCTAAAGAAACCTATATGATAGCCATCCAAAATATAATGTGTATCATGACACGTGGTTTTATAGACCTCCCAACATTAGCAAACATGGTTTTCAGTTTTGGTTCCCCTAAGTCTATACCTTCATGGTGAGCTACACAATTTTCTTTAGGCCCAAATTAAATTAGTTTACAAATAAAGCCAACCATTAACGAAGGAGTCTTTATTCAGTTATTTTCAAACATGGTAGCTTTATGCCAATATGCTTGCAAGTTAATTCAATTATGCTAAACCAGTCCATTTAACCATTAGGCTCCTAAGTTCTATTTAAAATACAATACCATGTCCACTAAGGGCATTCCAAAACCATTCTTATCTATTTATCCTTTAATGCAAAGCAATGTTTTCAACGTACAAGTTAAACTATTTGAATGTTCATATTAAAACCAAGATTGTAAAAAGGGTTGAGATTAATGTCATTATCAAGCCAAAATTTCATCAGTTTGGGGAAACCTATGTCCCTATTCCAATCATTATAAAAATAAATCCATTAAGTCCTAAAAACCATCAGTTAAAGAATGAATAACACATTTAAAACAAGGGAAAAGCAATTCTAGCAATAACAATCAAAATCCCTCAACCCAATTTCAAACCCAACAATTTAAACTCATGAATATTGGATCAATTTATGGAAAAATATAAAACTCCAGTTAAGAAATAAGAAATATGACTGAACTATAGAACAATTTGAAGAGAATTCAAAGTTTCGAGCCTGAGTGGTGAATTTCTTGTAAAACCCTTGAATTTTCTTGGGTTAGGAGTTAAAGAGAAGAAAGATGGTGTTTGATCTTTGATAACTCAAGGAAAAGGGTTTATTTGATGTCTAAAAGAAGTGTAAGGGGTAAAAGGACCAAAGGCACCTCCCTCTAAGCAAAAAAATAAAAAACTGGATGAAAAATATATAGAAGCATAGCACGCTACTATCACGGAGCTTAGCCTCCGTGCCATGCTCTTATCAAGGAGGCTAAGTGGTATGGAACGCTACTATTGCTGAGGCTTACTACCCTGGGATCCCAAAATAGCCTCGAACCCCTTTCAAAAATTCCAAAACTTTCCTAGAATACCATTTTAACACCTCTAATCAAAATTAAAGTAAAAAATTGACATTAAGCATATAGGAGGGTCAAAAATAAAATAGTCAAAATTTTATAGGGTCTTACGTTAATCCCCCCCTTTGGATCATTCGTCCCCGAATGATAAGCTAGGATACTTTTAGCATGATGAATGCAAGAATACATCAGACACAATGACTAATTCAAAATGCAACAAGAGGGAAATGAAACTCATACCTTAGGCACTTTCAGTCAACATAGGGAAGAAGAACGGGTATTTGGCCTTCATGTCTTCTTTATCTTCCCATGTATCCTCTTCTACCTTTTGATTTCTCCAAAGAGCCCTAACCGAGTCTATATATTTTTTTCCATAATCTATGAACTTGCCTATCCAATATTCTAACCAGGACTTTCTCATAAGACAATGAATCTGTAACACCAACATCCTCGACAGACACTATCAAAGAAGGGTCACCCAACACTTTTTTAGCATAGACACATAGAAAATAGGATGAATCAAAGCCAAAATCATTGGTAAATCTAACTCATAAGTGACATTACTAATTCTCCTCATAATATGATATGGATAAACGTAATAGGGACTAAGATTCCCTTTATTTCCAAATCTCATGACTCTTTTCAAAGGAGACACCTTCAAGAACACCCAATCATTTACTTTAAGCTCCAATTCACTTTGCATTATATCCATATAAGACTTTTGGCGACTTTGAGCAATCTTAAGTCTTTCTCAAATCACCTTTACCTTCTCCATTGCTTGGAGAACCAAATCAGAGCCAAACAATCTAGTCTCACCCACCTCAAACTATCTAATAGGATACCTACACCTTCTACCATAAAGAGCCTCAAAAAAAGCAATTTGGATGCTTATATGACAGCTATTGTTATAAGAAAACTCAATACGAGGAAAATAATCAATCTAACTAGCTTTAGAATCAATAATACAGACTTTTAGCATATCCTCCAAAGTCTAAATGGTCCATTTTACTTGTCCATCCATTTGAGGGTTAAAAGTAGTGCTAAGGTTCAACTGAGTACCCAAACCTTTTTGAAACAAATGCCAGAAATTAGAAGAAAACTATGTACTTTGGTCTAAAATAATGGACACCTATGCTCCATGCAACTTTACTATCTCCTGAATGAACAACTTAGCTAATGCTCTCCTAAATAGCTAGTCCTTACATGCAAAAAGTGGGTAGACTTAGTCATCATATCGATGATAACCCAAATAGAATCATATTGATTTTGAGACTTTGAAAGACATGTTATGAAATCCATGTTAATCATCTGCTACTTTCACAAGGGAAATTCTACCTCTTGGGACAAGCTACCAAGCCTTAAATGTTCCACCATGACTTGTTGACAAACCATATACTTAGCAAAAAATTTGCCACATACCTTTTCATATTATTCTACCAGTAGATTTTCTTTAAGTCATGATACATTTTAGTCAAACTCGGATGAACTGTATATCTAGGCTTATGACCTTCAGTCAAAGTCCTTTCTCGCAGCCCATTTGACATCAGGAACACACTACCTTTCTTGATATCTCAAGATTCTATCTTCTCTAATCTCTAAAGCCATAACCTTTTGCTGACCCACATAATATTTAATCCGCATAAGCATAGGATCCAAACATAGCTTCTCTTTGACCTAAATACCAAGAGATATTTTAACCACTTTCTGAATGATCAATCCTTCATCCTTGAAGTCTAAAAGGAAAACTCCTAAATTAGCTAGCCTATGAATATCCTTCACCAACCCTTTTTCTCTTCCTCCATATGGGATAGAATCCCCATGGGAAACCTGCTAAGAGAATAAAAAATGACATTAGCTTTACCTGGATGGTAGTGCAAACTCATGTCGTAATCCTTAAATAATTCAAGCCACCATCTCTATCTAAGATTTAATTCTTTTTGAGTAAACCCATACTGCAAGCTCTTATGATCGGAATAAGTGTCCACATGCACCCCATACAAATAATAGTGCCAAATCTTTAAATCAAAAATGACAACCACCAACTCTAGATCATAAGTGGGGTAATTTCTCTCAGAAACCTTAAGCTGCCTAGAAGCATAGAATACAACCTTACCATGCTTCATTAACACACAACCCAGTCCTACCCATGATATTTCATAATATACAGCAAATCCCTCAGTAACCTTGGGTAGGGTTAAAATAGGTGCAGAAGTTAACTTATCCTTCAACTTCTTAAAACTACCCTCATAAGTGTCAGACCATAAAAATTTAATGGAGTAGTGATAGATGATAAACTCTTTATAAACTGCTTGTGATACCTAGCTAAGCCTAAGAAGCTCCCAATGCTAATTGGAGTCATGGTCTAGGCCATTTCTTAACTGCCTCAACTTTTTGTAGATCCACCTTATTCATTTAACTAGAGACAAAATTCTTGATAAAAGTCATAGCACCTAGCCAAAATTCACACTTAGAAAACTTTGTAAATAATTTTTGGTTCTTAAGAGTCTACAATACAATTCAGAGGTGATTGACATGATCCTCCTCACTTTTGGAGTACACCAATATTTCATCAATAAAGAATATAAAAAACAAATCCAAAAACTATCTGAAAAGCTAATTCATAAGATCCATGAAAGCAGCCGAAGCATTGGTTAACCCAAATGAAATAACCAAAAACTCTTAATGGTAATATCAAGTTCGAAAAGTAGTCTTGGGAATATCAACATCCCTAATTTTCAACTAATGATAGCCCAAATAGAGACCAAATTTAGAGAAATACCTAGCATCCTGAAGATAATTGAAAAGATTGTCAGTGCTAGGAAAGGGATACTTACTCTTCATTATAACCTTATTCAACTGGCGATAGTCTATATACACATCTAAAGTGACCCATCTTTATTTTTTACAAAAAGTATAGGATGACCTCATGGAGAAACACTTAGACGAGTGAACCCTTTATCAAGAAGATATTTCAATTGCTCCTTAAGTTTTATTAGCTCAGTTAGAGCCATCTTATAAGGAGGAATAGAAATAGGATTGGTATCCGATAGAAGATTAATCCCAAAATCTTTTTTTTATTGGGAGAAATTCCAGGAGATCATCAGGGAAAACTTTAGGAAACTTTTTAACCATAGGGAAAAATTGCAAAAAAGGACTTTCAGAGTTAGAATCCTTAACCTAAACTAGATGATAAGACACCCTTTAGAAATTAATTTTTGATGTCTAATATAAGAGATAAACTTCCCTTTGGGTATTGAGGAACTCTGTTCCCATTCTATCACTGGTTCATTAGAAAAGTAAAAAATGACCTTTAGGGTCCTACAGTCCAGAGAAGCATAGCACAAATGGAGCCACTCCATCCCTAATATTAAATCAAAATCTACCATGTCAAGTTTTGTTAAATCCACCAATGTCTCCCTATGAAGAATGGACACCAAACAACTCTTATAATTTTTTTTTAGCAACAATAGACTTACCCACAGGAGGAGACATGAAAAAGGGGTTAGAAATATTTTTAGGACCTAAGCCAAAGTGTACAACAACATAAGGGATCACATAAGATAGGGTAGAACCCAAATCATACAAAAAAGTCATAGCATACTAGTGACAATATCAGGGGATGCCTTAGATTATTGATGAGTAGAAAGTGTATGAAGGAGATTCCAACCATTGTCGATACCTAATGTGGCTCTCTTAGGTGCAGTAGCCAAATAATTGGCAATCAAAACCTTATTAGATCCAGTGAAAACTTTAGATATAGGATAATTCTACTACAAATAACCAGGCTGACCATAATTAAAACACAAGTTGATTCCCTCCTCACAATTACCATGGTGAAGTTGTCTGCAAAAATGATAAGGAGGATAAGGTGGGGCAGACTGAGCTCCTTTGGCCTAAAACTGGGCACCCTGTGTCTTAGGTCCACTGCTAGCCTGAAATGACAGTCACCTAAAGGCTTATTATAAGAAGCATTGGCTAACGAATAAGAATTTTCCTAATTCTTATTCTTAGTCTACTGCCTACCTTCTCTCCCATTGTTTCTTTTATTCATACTCTACCCTACATAACTGAACTTTTTGTTTTGCCTTTCTCTTATTTCTACCTGCTTTCTTTTTTTATCTTCAACCTATTGTATATAGACCATTAGCATGGATATGTACATATCATTATTCAGCATCGCAACCTTACATTCTAAAACCAAATCATGGGACAACCTAGAAACAAATTTCCTCATTTGAGACCTCATATTAGATACTAGCTCTGGAGCATAATGTGATAATTGATGGAACTTTAGTTTAAACTACTTAATACTTATCTTACCCTGCTTCAAATTCACAAACTCTTCAACCTTAGCTTCCGTCAACTTCTAAGGAATGAAGTGATGAAGGAAAGCATCAAAAAACACATCCCACATTGCCGACTCAACATCATCACCTCTCATCACTTCCCACTCCTTATACCACTAATAAGCCACCTCTTTTAACTAATAAGAAGAAATATCCAAACCTTTGGAATTAATAGCATTCATTACCCTAAAAGTATTCTCTATCTTATCACTAAACTACTGAGGATCTTTCTTAATCGTAGTGCTTATAAATGTTAGGGGATTCAACCTCATAAATTGGCCAAATCGGGTAACCTCAGATGAATTAAAAATAGAAAAAACATGATCAGGCTAGTGGGATAGAGATATCACTATTAGATCAAGCATATTAATAGACTAACAAAACTCTGCATTCGAAATATATCCCTATATGGACTGAGTAGCACCAGTCTGAGAAGGACTAGTAGGGATCATTCAAACTCTACGTGGAGTGTACAATTAGGAGCAGGGACCATAGACCAGGTCTGTACTTCATAAATAGGGTGAGTTCCTTCCATATCTTGCTCAAGTGGAATAGAAGTTCCATTGGAGTTTTTACGATAATGTAATACACCAAGAATCCAAATCAAAATTAGAACCATGCTTCAAGCTCATGAGGAATAAATTATAGTGTTTTGGTAGTTTAATAAGAGAGTTTGATGTATATTAAGGCCTCAAGTAACTACTATCTATTAGACGAATCAAAATATCCCTTACCGATTGAGTTCTTGAGAAGGATGTTGCTATAGTCAACTACAAACAATAATATCTTTCATTTTACTAAGAAATTTTGATTTCATTACCCACTAAAAGATAGATGATTGAATATCTTTCCAATAATAACAATTTTTCTTTAATCTGATACCCAGGTCAGAAGTTATGACACTTTTAGTGAGAGACAGTAGCTCACTACGATCATGCCATGTCATAGTTATCCCCAAAATCCCACTCGTCCATTTCTAGTGACACAACAACTATGTTGCACTAGAGTGTAAAATTGGGATAGTCTATTTATAGTGATGCAACGCGATAGCACCACATTGCACTGGAGCAAAAAATTGGGATTGACCATTTTCTAGTGATGCAATGCGATAACACCCATCATGCCGGAGTGTAAAATTAGGATTGTCCATTTTCCAGTGACCAACGTGATAGCACCGCATTGTGCCAGGGTTTAAAATTAATATTCCATTTCTGAGTTTTAAATTTCCAAGGTAGTTTAGTCTTTTCAGAAGCCCACAAGTCGTGAAAAACAAAAGATTAAACATATCCTAAGCCTAGTACACTCATTATTCACCAAAATTTCTCTCAAAGAAAAACCATAACCATCTCCCAAGAAAATCAAATTAATTATCTTCTCTTCAGGAAAAGCCAAGAACTCAAGTTCCCCAATTCAAGAAAGCTTTCAAGATTTGTATTTCTTCTTCAAGATTCAAGATTCAAGGTATGATAAATGTTCATCCATGGGTCCTTTTAACCCATGGAGTCCAAGAACCCAATTTCAAATTCAAAGTTGAGATTTTTATATGTTACTAAGATTTTTAACAATTGATTCGTATGAATTTTGATTATATACCATCTTTACATGTAATTGTTGTTGTTATTAAACCCCACATGTTTGAATGGTGTTGTTCGTTGATTTTATACTTAATTAGCAATTTTAGTGGTGAAACCATGCTATTACTGCAAGTTTTAAAACTAATCCCATGCTTATCTTTTAAACCATGCATTGCAAGTGTTTGATGAAATGCCTACAAGAATGAGTTTTGAATAAATGATTACATATCATGTTCTCAAAGTTTTAATATGATCTTTCTATTATTGTTATCGAGTCTAGGGGGTTTGAATAAGTGAAATTTAGCTGCTTACCTAGTTTTCAGTATTTATAGAATAGTCACGAGCCCTATTTTTTTAGTCAGTATTTTAAATAGTTAAGCATAGTTAGTCCAATATTTAAGGTCTTTCAGTTGGGAGTAGGATTTAGCACCAAGAGAATGCAGGGATGATCAATTCCCCATTAGTTAGGAAGATTCGTTAGTACCAGTCCTTTCATTCTAGACCTATGTAGCCAGCATAGGATATTAGGAGTCACCTGTCAGTTTAGGATTGACTCCGCAAGGTGTCACCCACCAGTTTAGGCTTGACATCCGAGTTGTCTAGTAGCTTTATGGATCCATGCAACCATGATTTAGTAACCGTGGCATAGTACTTACATCCTTCTAAATGGTCACAGGTTAGACTCCAATTAGCTCATTGGGGCATATCGGCTAAATGGTAGCTCTCATAGTCTCAATCCAGTATTCAGCTTAGTTATCAGTTTCAGTTTTGGCTGACCATAGCATACAAATGATAGTTATCCATTTATTAGTATTCAGTATTTAAGTTTATATATTATATTTAGAATATATAATATGCTTGTTCATGCATTCTCAATCTTTACAAATTTCATGCATTCTACTCAATACTTCATGCTATTCCTTCAGTCAGTTATTAATCATGCACATGAAACCATGCATATTAGCCTAACTTTATTTAGAATACTAGTACATTCAAAGTACTGATCGAATACCTATTACTTGTGCTATGATTTTTAATATCATTGGTTTGGATGCTTGATTTCCTGATCGTCTATAGACATACCAAATTATCAGATATAGTAGTGGTGAGTCTACATACTTAGAGGACATGTTTTATTTAGCTTAGTATACCTTACTAGCTTAGTATTTTCTATTCTGTTAGAATTAGTTGGGGGGTTTGTCCTATCAACTCCAAAGTCAATCAGTTAGAGGCTTTCAGATATTTTATAGATAGTTCGTCAGTTGTTAGTGCTTTATTAGTCTATTCCATTATGTTTCAGACATTCATACTTATGATTCAGTAACATTTTTAGTACATAAACCTTATGGCATTTTTAGATATTCTGCATATATTATTTTGTTATTATTATTTAGTGCTCATAGCAGGTACCAGCTCATGGGTTAGCTTGTGGTCACTTGTGCTCGTAAGCACCATGTGGTGTCAAGGGTGTAATCTCGAGGCGTTACAAACTAGGTATCAGAGCCTAAAGTTTTAACGCATCCTAGGGAGTCTGAAATCTGTGTCAAGTAGAGTCTTGTGCATGGGTGTGTAGTGCGCCATACTTTGGGAAAAAGGCTACAAGATGTTTTAGGAAATTTTTCCCTTCTTTAAGTGTGCATATCGTGCGAATGAGCATGATCTTAAGTTAAAATTTCTAACTAATTTCTTTTATCTACAAAATATGCCTCCTAAAAAGACTAACAAAAGAAGAACCAAAAACCAGCCAGCACCTCTACGCATTCAGGAAGATCCCCTGAATGAGTATATTTCTTATGTAGAGTTTAGAGCTACATTTAACACTCTAACTCACTCCGTAGCAACCAAAAATGTGTGGCTAGCTGCTATTCAGGCCAACCTAGAGGCCAATATCACTGCAGCCAGGATTCGGGACTTCACCCGAATGAATCCTCCTTCATTTTTTAGATCTAAGTCTGAAGAGGATCTATAGGAATTCCTAGACATGGTACAAAAGGTAAAAAATATTATGGGGGTGACTTCTAGTGAGAGTGCTAAACTAGCTGCTTATCAATTACAAGATGTACCTCATACTTGGTTTAAGAAGTGGAAAAGAGATAGGGGCATAGAGGCTAGACCTATAAAATGAGAGGTGTTTGCTACTGCCTTCTAAGATAGATTTTTACCATTAGATCTAAGAGAGGCTAAGGTGTTAGAGTTTATTAATTTGAAATAGGGAAACACGAGTGTGAAAGAGTATTCCCTCAAGTTCACTCAGCGAGATAGGTATGCTCCTCATGTAGTAGCTGATAATAGGTGTAGGACGAGCAAGTTTGTGTTTGGGGTATCTGATAGTGTGGTCAAAAAATGTAGGACTTTGATGTTGATCAAAGAGATGGACCTGTCTAGGTTGATGTTCCATGCAAAATAGATTGAGGATGAGAAGACTAAAAAGAGAGAGAGAGAGAAAACAAGAGGGCTAGGACAGGTAGCTTTATTTTTACTCAGCCAAGGTCAGAAGATAGTAATCATCCCTAATTCTATAAAAAATCATCAGATCCAGCTCAATATTCATCTAGTGCTCCTGTGCCAAAATTCAAAAATGACAATTAGGATAGGGCATTAGGCTCTAAGTCCCACGACAATGCAAACAGTGGTTGCACGTATCCTCTTTGTCAAAAATATTGTAGAAATTATCAGAAAGAGTATAGGGATGGAACTAATGTATGTTTCAAGTATGGTAAGCTATGTCATAGGATTCAAGAGTGTCAAGTGGTTGCTCAGAAGAGAAGAGATGTGCGCTAACCAGGCAAACATCACCAGTCATCAGCTCCAGCCAGTCGTCCGATGTAGCAGGTACCACTTTCGGTGCTATTAGTAGTCAGTGCCAGAATAGGCTCTATGCACTTCAGTCCCGACAAGATCAGGAAAGTTCTCCAGATATAGTTATTGGTACGTTGCAAGTCTTTTATTTACATATTTATGCTTTGCTTGACCTTGGAGCTTTTCTTTCTTTTGTAACCCCTTATAAGCAGTCAACTTTGGAGTTAATCTCAAAACCTTCAGAGAGTCTATCTCAATATCTACTCTAGTGGGTAAGTTTATGGTATCCCGACGGGTAAATAGGAACTGCCCAGTTACCGTGTCTCAGAAGTCACATTAGTAGATCTTATAGAACTAGAGATGATGGATTTTGACATTATTCTTAGCATGGATTAGATCCATTCATGCTATGATTCAGTTGATTATGAAATAGAATTTTCTACTTCCAATTCGTAAATGAACCAGTCCTTGAGTGGAAGGGTAGTACCACAACGCCTAGGGGTCAACTTGTTTCATACATTAGATTAAAAAAATGACATCCAAGAAATGTGTTTATCATCTTTTGTGAGTCAAGGACTTTAGTTCCAAGACTCCCAATCTTGAGCCAGTTCCAGTAGCAAGGAAATTTCCAGATGTGTTCCCTGAAGATCTTCCCAGAGTTTCTCTTGGAAGAAAAATTGACTTCGGAATAGCCCTTCTTCTGGATACTCAGACTATTTCTATTTTGCCATATAGAATGGCTCTAGCCGAATTCAAAGAAATGAAAGACCACCTAGATAAGGGATTAATCAGGACCAGCATTTCCCTATGGGGTGCACCTGTCCTACTCATGCATAAGAAAGACAGTTTCCTTAAGATGTACATCAACTATCATCAGTTGAACTAAGTCATCATCAAGAATTAATACCCACTTTCTAGAATAGATGAATTGTTCAAACAAATTTAGGGTAACAGTTACTTTTATAAGATAGAACTCAGATTCGTCTATCATCAGCTCAGAGTAAGAGAATGTGACATTTCAAAAATTGCTTTCCAAACCCGATATAGTTATTTCGAGTTTCTAGTCATGTCCTTTGGTCTCACAAATATCCCAGCCGCCTTAATGGAATTGATGAACTGAGTGTTCAAGTAGTACTTGAACATGTTCATCATAGTTTTCATTGATGACATTCTTGTCTACTCTCGTAATGAAAAGGATCATGCAGACCATCTCAAAATAGTGTTGCAGACTCTTAGAATGCATTAGTTGTTTGCCAAATTCAGTAAGTGCCAATTTTGGCTAAGATCATTAGCTTTCCTTGGCCATATTATTTCTGGTGATGGTATTTAAGCTGATCCTCAAAAGATCGAAGTGGTGAGAAACAGGCCCAGACTTATTTCTACATCAGATATCAAAAGTTTCTTGGGTTTGGCTAGCTATTACCGGCAGGTTGTTGAAGGATTTTTGTCTATTGCATCCCCTATATCCAGATTGACTAAAAAAAGTCAAGTTTTAGCGGACTCACCACAACCTCAGTTTTGACGTTACTAGATTGTTTGGTGGGTTTGTTATGTACTATGATGCTTCCAGAGTCGGATTGGGGTGTGTTTTAATGAAGAAGGATAAGGTTGCATCCTATGCCTCTAGACAACTTAAGCCCCATGAAAAGAATTACTCTACCTACAATCTTTAACTTGCAGTTGTTGTGTTTACTTTAAAAATATGGAGGCACTATTTGTATGGAGTGCATATGGATGTGTTCATAGACCACAAAAGCTTGCAGTATGTATTTTCGTAGAAAGATTTGAACTTCCACTAGAGGAGGTGGTTGGAGTTGTTAAAAGATTATGACATGAGTGTTTTGTATCATCCGAGCAAGGCCAATTTAGTAGAAGACGCCCTTAGTAGACTGTCTGTAGGTACTATTGCTCACATTAAGAATAGTAAGAAGGAGTTAGTTTGGGAAGTTCATCAGTTGGCTAGATTAGACGTTCGTTTGGTTAACTCAGTTGAGGGCAGTGTATGGATACAGAATAGTTTAGAATCTTTTTTGGTTGCCAAAGTGAAAGAAAAGAAGGATAGGGATTCCAGTCTGGTGAAGTTGACGGAGTCAGTAGAGATTAGAAAGTAGAAGTTTTCTCCCAAGGGAGAGATAGTGTGTTGCGTTGCCAGGGTAGAATGTGTGTGTCGTGTATGGATGATTTGAGATAGTGAGTTCTTGCAGAAGTACACAACACGCATTACTCTATTCATCCAGGGGCCACTAAGATGTATCATGATTTGCGGGTGATCTATTGGTGGAGTGAGATAAAGAGGGATATTACAGAGTTTGTAGCTAAGTGCTTTACTTGTGAATAGGTCAAGATTGAACATCAAAAGCCTAGTGGGTCTATGCAGGAGTTCAGTATTTCCACTTGGAAGTGGGCGAAAGTGAACATAGATTTTGTAAGGGGTCTTTCTTGTACTCGTCGTCAACATGATTCGATCTGGGTCATTTTAGGCAGGATGACCAAATCAGACCATTTCTTGCCTGTCTATATTTCTTATTTAGCTGAGGACTAAACCAAGATCTAGATTAGAGAGTTGGTTAGGTTGCACGATGTTCCGCTATCTAGTATCTCAGATAGAGGTATTCAGTTTACCTCCTATTTTTATAAAGCTTTCCAGAAGGGTCTTGGTACCTGAGTTCACCCCAGTACAACCTTTCACCCTTAGACAGACGGTCAGGCAGAGAGGATCATTCAAACCCTTGAGGACATGTTGAGAGCATGTGTCATTGACTTTAAGGGAAGTTGGGATGACAACTAGCCTTTCATTGAATTTGCGTATAATAACAACTATCATTCTAGCATTCAGATGGCCCCATTGAGGCTCTTTATGGGAGTAGATGTAGATCTATAATTAGTTTGTTTGAGATAGGTGAGACCTCTTTGATAGGTCCTGATTTGGTATTTGATGCTACAGAGAAAGTATAACTAGTTAGGGAGAGGCTTAAGGCAGCCCAAAGCTAACAAAAATCTTACGCAGATGTGAGAAGAAAGGATCTCAAATTTGAGATTGGTGATTTTATATATCTAAAAATCTCTCCTGTGAAGGGGGTAAAGAGGTTTGGTAAGAAGGGGAAACTTAGTCCCCTATATGTTGGTCCTTACAAAATCTTGAGCCGCTTTAGGAAGATAGCTTATGAGCTTGAGTTGCCTACAGATTTAGCCTTAGTGCACCCAGTATTCCATATCTCCCTGTTCAAGAAGTGTCTTGTTGACCCAACTGTAGCTGTTCCCTAAGAAAGCATAGTTGTTTAGAACAACCTTTCATATGATGAAATTTCAGTAGAGATCCTTGATCTCCAGATTCGTAGACTAAGGAACAAAAAATTTCCCTTGGTCAAAGTTCTTTAGAGGAACCAATCCATTGAGGGAGCCACTTAGGAAGAAGATGTAGATATGCAGACCAAGTACCCTTATTTGTTATCCACAAACTCAAACTCTGTTTAGGGCAACAATTTTCCCCTAGAATTTCTCTTTTCCATACTCAGTTCTAGCTGCAATCATTCTCATATAATTCATGCATTCATGAAAATGATTTAGTCATGTGTTGTGTTTTAGACTCGGCCATGTAAACACATTTTTAGCATGTATATTCAGCATGTAACCATAATTCCTTAGTGTTCTCATCTTAACCAACCTCATTCATGGACGAATGTTCCCAAGGAGGAGATATTGTAATACCCGAAGAATCTAAATCAATATTAGAACCATGTTTCAAGCTCATGAGGAATAAATTATAGTGTTTTGGTAGTTTTATGAGGAGTTTGATGTATATTAAGGCCTCAAGTAATTACTAGCTATTAGACGAATCAAAATATCCCTTACTGATTGAGTTCTTGAGAAGGATGTTGCTATAGTCAACTTCGAAGAAACATATCTTTCATTTTAGTAAGAATTTTTTTAGCACATAACCCACTAACAGATATATAATTGAATTAGCTTTCCAACAATACAAACTTTGCCTTAATCCAATACTCAGGTGAAAGGTTATGGCACTTTTAGTGAGAGATAGTAGCTCACCATGATCATACCGCATCACGGAGATCCCCAAAATTACACTCATCCATTTCCAGTGATGCAACGCGATAGCACCGTATTGCATCGGAGGGAAAAATTAGGATTGTCCATTTCCAGTGACGTAATATGATAGCACCACATCGCGTCAGAGTGCAAAATTGGAATTGTCTGTTTTTCAGTGACAAAACGCGATAGCACCACGTCACGTTAGAGTGCAAAACTGGGATTGTCTATTTTCCGACAACGCAGCACGATAGCACTGCCTCACACCAGGGTTTAAAATTGGGATTCTAGTTTTGAGTTTTAAATTCCCAAGGGCAGTTTAGTATTTTCCCAAGGCCCTAAGTCATGAAAAAACAAAAGATTAAACCTATTCTAAGCCTAGTACACTTATTATTCACCAAAATTTCTCTCAAAGAAAAACCCTAACCATTTCCCAAGAACATTAAATTAATTATCTTCTCTTCAAGAAAAGCCAAGAACTCAAGTTTCCAAATTCAAGAAAGCTTTCAAGATTTGTATTTATTCTTCATTATTCAAGTTTCAAGGTATGTTACATGTATCCATGGGTCGTTTTCACCCATGGATCCCAAGAACCCAATTTCGAATTCAAAGTTGTGATTTTTACATATTATTAAGATGTTAACCATTACTTCCCACGAATTTTGATTTTATACTATGTTTACACGTAATTGTTGTTATTGTTAAATCCCTCACATTTGAATGGTATTGTTCTCTGATTTAAGCCTTAATTTGTGATTTTAGTAGTGAAATCATGCTATTATTATAATTGTTAAAACTAATCCCATGCTTAGCTTAATCCATACATTGCAAGTGTTTGATGAAATACCTACAAGAATGAGTCTTGAATAAATGCTTACGTATCATGTTCTCATAGTTTTAGTATGATCTTGCTATTATTGTTATCGAGTTCGGGGGGTTTGAATACCCGAAATTTAGCTGCTTACCTAGTTTTTAGTATTTATAGAATAGTTAGGAGCCCTATTTTTCAGTCAGTATTTTTAATAGTTAAGCATAATCAGTCCAATATTTTAGGTCTTTCAGTTAGGAGTAGGATTTAGCGGGGAGTGAATGCAAGGATGATGGATTCCCCATCTGTTGGGTGGAGTCATTAATAGTAGTCCTTTCATTCCAGTACTACGTAGCCAGCTAGGGATATGAGGAGTCACTCATCAGTTTAGGCTTGATTCCCCCCATGTTTCAGCCACCAGTTTAGGCTTGACATCCAAGTTGTCTAGTAGCTTAGTGGATCCATACAACCATGAGTTAGTACCCATGGCACAATACTGACATCCTTCCAACTAGGGTCATAGGTTGGACCCAAATTAGCTCATTGGAATATGTCGATTAGATAATAGCTCACACAGTCTCAACCTAGTATTCAGCTCAGTAATCAGTTTCACTTTTGGCTGACCATAGCATACAGATATCAGTTTTCCATTTATCAGTATTTAGTATTTCAGTTTACAGATTATATTTAGAACATGTATTATGATTGGTCATGAATTCTCAATATTTACAGATTTCATGCATTCTAATCAGTTCTTCATGATATTCATTCAGTCAGTTATTAATCATGCACATGAAACCATGTATATTAGCCTTACCTTATTTAGCATACCAGTACATTCGAAGTACTGATCACATACCTGTTTCTTGTACTATGATGTTTAATATCATATGTTTGGATGCTCAGTTTCCTGATCACGCACAGATATACCAAATTATCAGCTATAGCAGTGGTGAGTCCTCATACTTCAACGACATGGTTTATTTAGGTCAATTTACCTTACCAGTTCAGTATTTTCTATTCGGTCGAAGTTAGTTGGAGGTTTGTCCCACCAACTCCATAGTCCGTCAGTTAGAGGCTTTTAGATATTTTATAGATAGTTGTTCAGTTATTAGTTCTTTATTAGTCGATTCAGTATGTTTCAGAAATTCATACTTACGGTTAAGTAACATTTTCAGTACTTAAACCTTATGGCATTTTCAAATATTCCGTACATGTCATTTTGTTATTATTATTTAGTGCTCATAGTAGATACCAGCTAATGGGTTAGCTTGTGGTCACTTGTGATCGTAAGCACCGTTTGGCATCCAAGGTGTACTCCCAGGGCATTACAGATAGTCATCTTCTGGTAGGCATGATCTAAACAGCGAGTAATCCATTAGTTAGATAGGTTTCATAAAAACTAGACTCAATAGCCTGAAATAGAACACAAGAAAGGGAAACATTTCTAAATACCTTGTAGCCTCCCCCTTATAAGTGTGGTGCGCTACACATCCATCAAAGAGAATCTACTCGATATGGCTTTGTGGATACCCTGGGATCTGAATCGTGCTCTGGTATCAAACTTGTCATGACTAAAACCCAGGCCTGGCCATAACAGGTATCTCAAGCCTACCAAGGGCTGGATACCACCCACTTAGCCTTACCTCAAGAGAACGTTAAAAGTAAATAGCAGAAGCCAACCAAATCACTGATAGATAAATGACACCAAAGAAAAATCTAAAGAATAAAAATATGATAACAATGACTTCCTAATCTTGTCCACAAAAGCCTCCAAATAAAGAAATCAACTAAGTCAGGACATGCCACCGACTATGATAATAAGAAGCCAAAAGTATCAAGACAATAAGAAAAGAACAATGAAATGATAGGGCTTTAAGAAATATGGAGGCTTACCACTTCATTAAAAATTCACAAGAGTATCGAATCACCTAACGCTGCATATCAGCAATAGAAAAGTCCTCCAAACCTACATCATTTCAGCATTCGAGGACAGTCAGTGGGGCGAGGTGTCAAGACCTAAACTAGGCCTAGCTGTGATGGGTATCTATAGTCCACCGAGGACCGAAGACCACCCTTTTTGCCTAGTAAAACAAAACATAATACAACTAGCAGTGGATGAGTTACAAATATATAATGATATAGTCAAAAAACTAGATAAAAAAGAAATCTAAGAACTTTAACATCCATCCTAATCCATAATAATCCACAAAGCCTCTAGTATGCAAAGAACAACCTACGTCGGAAAGTGCCCCTGATAATAGCCAAAAGGAAACTAAAGAAACAGTCTATGACATAAACTAAACCAAGAAGTAATAGGCCTTTCAGAAGAAGAAGGCTCACCATTTTTAGTTGACTTACAAATAATCCAAGAACTACCTATCATTGCACAGGAATAGCAGAAGTGTCTCTTTCCCCTACATTGTATGGGGATACAACGTCCAGAGTGGTTAGCGGGGTGAGCGCTAGCATGTAACTCAGGATAAAAACAAAATAATGTTAGTTCAAAATCCAGTCCAAACTCAATGTACATGTTCACATTCATGCATACATATACTTATATATAAGATGTCAAGATAGGGAACAAGGTTTAGCATGAGATTGAAAACATTAACCTGGAGGAACAAGGTTTAGCATGAGATTGAAAACATTAACCTGGACTTTGTAGCACCAACCATTGTAAAAAGACACCCACGAGCTATAAAGGATCGGCTCCCCCCACCAGAAGGGCCCCAATGCGTATTAGCCGCATAAACCTGAGGTATTAAGGAATAACAGGGAATACCCTGACCTCACTTCCATCCAAGATACATACATACATATATATATACATATATATATATATAGTGTGTGATTTGTGCACATAGTCATCAAGACCAAACCCTATGCCAGCAAATATGGGTTTCCAGTATCGGTCCTCTCGAGACCACCACCTTCACGGCCAGCTACATAATCCCTTTAAGCCTAGTTAAAAAATTTACACATTCCCATTCATTTAAATTAAGGACCATACCTTAAGGCATATGCCATTGGTATTGTCATACCAATTTCTACTTGCAAGCTTATTATTATGCCAATCCAATTTCATCATCTTGGGGGATTAACTCGACCCCCTTTGTTTATTAAATTACTTCGGGGAATGCCATGACTTCCTTTGTACATTAAATCACTCAGGGGAATGCCATGACCCCTTTTGTTCATTAAAACACTTGGGGGAATGTCACGACCCCTTTATTCATTAAATCACTTTTAAGATAAAAAAATATGGCCAACAAGGCCCTTAAAATCATTTTCATTCATTTAACCATTTATGAAATGCAACGGTTTGTGGAAGTAAGAAACATCATGTGGTTAACCATATTTCAAATTCAATTATGCAAGTACATTGAGGGAACATAATTTTCAAAACCAACCCAAAACCAAATTCCAAAGCAAAATCATCAAATCGAGGGATTACCTTAACCCCCATTCCACTTACATTACCCATGCACCCCATTAGTTTAGAACTACTAATGAAATATAAACAATGCATATAAAATCATGGGAATATCATTTAAACAACAATTATCTAAAACCCTTAACCCAAAGTCCAAAGCCAAACCTTTAACCATATGAATAACAATTTAAATGCATGACTTAAAATAAGTTTGAGAGAAGTGGTACATGCCTGAAAGTATCCCAATTTTGGAGAGAAATCACCACTTGGAAGCTCTAAATGATCTCTCTTGAGAAACCGTAGCTTTTTCTTGACTTAGGGATTTGCGAGTGTTTAAGAGTGTGTTGGATTATGTCTTAGATGATAATAAAGACCCAAAAATTGTGTTAAGGTCGCGGGTCATAATTGAGGAAAAGGGGAATTTCCAAAATACCCTTAATGAAACTCTAAAGATTTGTTGCCCAGTTGTTACGGGTCACCTTATGACTCATAATGACAGACTAAGAGTCATCACCTAGACTGGAAGTCTGGCTAGTGTCCCAAGGCATCCCCAGTTTTGACCCTATGAGTCATACTATATGAATCATAGTCCCATATTACGACTCATAGGGCCCAGTTGCTGTCACAACAGAGACAAGGGACCACTACATTGGTGAGACTACGAGTCCCACATTATGACTCATAATGTCTCACCACAACTCATATGGTCTTAATCATACCTAGGATAGAAAATTTTGTAACTAATCTATTCACCCTATGATTGGGGAACTACAACTTGTATGGAATCTTCATGACTCGTTAGGTAAGTCATAGATGGGGATGTAAGCTCAAATATCAAAATTTTCAAAAGCCAAAATTTTAGAGTGATACATCCCCCCAGGATCACTGCTCTATGAATGATGATTCAAGGAATCCATTAGCATGATTTTTTTAAGATCGAAACACAATTAAAATTTCCTTTAACAAAGTCAAAAAACAAAGATGATAAGAAAAACACGTAGCTTAAGCACGATTGTGTAATCTGAGGAACAAGAATGGATACTTAGACTTTTTTTCCTCTTTAGCTTCCTAAGTATCTTCTTCTACCTTTAGTTTCCTCCAGAGAACCTTTACTGGAGCCACATCCTTAGTCCTCTAATTACGAAATTGCCTATCAAAAATCTCAACTTGGACTTTCTTTATAAGACAAGGAATCGATAATACCAACACTTTCAATAGGCACAACCAATGAAGGATCACCCACATACTTTTTCAACATAAAAACATGAAAAACCGTGTGAACAAAACCCAAGCTCGAAGGAAAATCCAACTTATAAGCAACATTACCCACTCTTCTTAAAATTATGTATAGACCCACATACTAAGGATTGAGCTTCCCCTTCTTTACAAATCTCATCACCCCCTTCATTGGAGATACCTTCAAAAACACCCAATCACCAACTTCAAACTCAAACTCTCTTTACCTCACATTCGCATAGGACTTTTGGCAACTCTGAGCAGTCTTAAGTCTTTTCTGAATCACCTTTATCTTCTCCATGGCTTGGTGAACCAAGTTAAAACCAAATAATCTAGTATCTCCAACCTCAAACCACCCAACAAGAGAGCTAAATTTCCTACCATGAAGATCTTTAAAAGGAGTTATACCAATACTAGAGTGATAATTATCATTATATGCAAACTCAATGAGAGGCAAATGATTATACTAAATACCTCCAAGATCAATTACATAAGCCCTTAGCATATTTTCCAAAGTCTAAATAGTCCTCTTTACTTGTCTATCTGTCTGAGGATGAAATGCAGTGCTAGGTTCACCCATGTGCCTAAGCCTCTCTAAAACAAACACCAAAAGTAAGATAAAATTGTGTACCTCGATCTAAAATGATGGAAACTAGAGCACCATGAAATCTAAATATCTCATCAATAAACAACTTAGCATAATCCTTACCAGAGTAAGTCATCCTCACAGGCAGAAAGTGGGCAGACTTAGTCATCCTATCTATAATGACCCAAATCAAATCAAACTGATAGCGAGATTGCAGAAGGCCAGTAATGAAGTCCATGTTGATCACCTCCTACTTCCACATAGGAAACTCAACCTCTTAAGACATGCTACCAGGCCAAAGTATTCAACATTCACTTTTTGACACACCATTCACTTAGCCTCAAAGTTAGCCATATCCCTGTTTATGTTGTTCTTCCAATAGATCTCATTCAAGTCATGATACATCTTCATCAAGCCCGGATGAACTGTATACCTCGACTCATGAGCCTTAGTCAGAACTCTTTCATGCAGCCTATCATTATCAGGAATGCACAATATACCTTGGTGCCTCAAGATACCATCTCTACCAATCTCAAATGCCATTATCTTTTGCTAACCCACATCATCCTTAATCTGCATCATATTGGATCCAAGACACACTTCTCCTTTACTTTAGTACTAAGAGATGACTTTACCACCTATTGAACAATCACACCTCTATCCCCATAATCCAAAAGATGAACTCTAAGATTAGACAACTGGTGAATGTCCTTCACTAATACTCACTTCTCATCATCCATAAGAGACAAACTGCCTATGGAAAACCTGCTAGGAGTATCGACAACTACATTAGCTTTACTTGGAGCATAGTGTAGACTCATATCATAGTCCTTGAGCAACTCAAGCCATCTCAGCTGCCTGAGATTGAATTCCTTTTAGGTGAACACATAGAATAAGATTTTATGATCTGAGAATATATCCATATGAACCTTATACAAATAATGGTTCCAAAACTTCTAAGCTAACATAACAATTGCAAACTCCAAATCACGAGTCAGATAATTTCTTTCATGAATTTCAACTGCTTAGAATTATAAGCCACTACCTTACCATGTTACTTCAACACACAATCCAGACCACACGGGACATATCATAATACACAACAAAACCATTGGTACCCTTGGGAAAGGTCAAAACTAGCGTAGAAGTCAAATTGTCCTCTAGCTTCTCAAAACTACCCTCAAAAGTATTGGACCATAGAAACTTTACCTTCTTTGAATCAACTTAGTCAATGGAGCAGCAATAGAAATGAAGCACTCCATTAATGGCCTATAATACCCGCTAAACCTAAAAAATTTCGAATCTCGGTTGGAGTTGTGGGTGTAGGATATTTATTAACCACCTCAACTTTCTGTGGATCCACCATGATCCCTTTCCTAGAAACAAAGTTACCAATGAAGGTCACAACATTCAGTCAAAATTTACACTTGAAAACCTTGGTATACAAATGCCGATCCTTAAGAGTCTGCAATACTTTATGGAGGTTATTAGAATGAACCTTCTCACTCTTAGAATACACCAAGATGTCATCAATATATACAATGATGAACAAATCCAAGAACTGCCTAAATACCCAGTTCATCAACTCATCTAGAGACATTCTATATGGAGGGATAGAGATAGAAAGGGTATTTTATAGAAGGTCAATCCCAAAATCTATTTCTTTTTTGGAAGGAATACCTGGGAGATCATTGGGAAACACTTCAGGAAATTTGCAAACCGCAAGGATAGATTGTAAAGAAGAAACTTCATAACTAGAATCCTTAACCCAAAGTAGATGATATAGACAGCCCTTGGAAATCAACTTTTAGGATCTAAGATAAGAAATTTAGGAACTAAGGAACTCCATTCCCACTCAATTATCAATTCATTCAAGAGTTGGAAACTGAACCTTTAGGTCCAACAAACTAGAGAAGCATAGCACGAGTGATGCTAATCCATCCCCAATATCACATCAAAATCTAACATATCTAACTCTATCAGATCCATAAATATCTCTCGACCAAACCCCTATATACCCTTTTAGGCATAACAAAATATCCCATCGATGTAGATATAAAAGAAGGATCGGGAATGAACTTGGGATCAAAATAAAAATGAAAAGTTACACAAGGGGTCACATAATAAAAGGTAGACCCCGAAACAAGAATACAATATACATCATGAGGGAAAATCTATACCAGTGACAACATTAGGAGACACTGTAGATTTTTTATGGGTCGTAAAAGTGTAAAGAAGGTTTTGACCGATGTCAATACTAAAAGTAGCACCCTTTGGCGTAGAAGCTATAGAAATAGAGACCAAAACCTTATTAGCTCCAGTAGCACATTAGTTGAAAGGCAGTTCCTCTAGATATGACTAGGTTAGACACATTTGAGATATTTATTCCTACCCCATAACAAAAACCAAGGTGCAACTGCCCACAAAATCTGCAAGGAGGATATGATAGAGTTGACTAAGCTCTACTGGTGTGGTATTGAGCACCTTGTGCCTTAAAGCCACTATCAATCTAAAAGAGATGATCACTAGTCAACTTAGGAAATGGATTGCTAGCCGTAGAATAAGAAACCAAGTTTTCCAAAGTATTCTTCTTGCTTTATTGCCTATAATCTCTACCACCGTTCTTCTGGCCTCCACCTTACACTAAATATTTGAACTTCTTACTATTTCTTTTCACTATTTTGGCTTGCTTCTTCTTCTTATCCTCAACTTACTACATATACACCACCATTCTAGAGATATCCATGTCATTACTCAATGTCACTCCTTATATTCTAGTACCAGGTCATGAGAAAAACCCAAAGAAAACTTCCTCATCCTAGACCACACTCAGGACACAAACTCCTGAGCATAACGAGATAACTAATGAAAATTCAAGGCATACTACTTTACTGTCATCCTTCCCCCTTTAAGTTTACAAACTCCTCAGGTTTAACCTTCCTTAACTCTTGAGGAAATAATTAATTGAGAAAAACACCAAAAATTTCTCCCATATCTCCTGCTTAGCATCATCACCCTTTAACTACTCCCACTTCTTATACCACTGGTATGACATATCCTTTAATTGGTATAAGACAAATTTCACACCCTTCACATTAGTAGAATGTATCACCTTGAATATTAACAAACCCTTGAGAATTCTTCTCAACCTTAGAGCCTATAAAGGTTGGACGATTCAACCTCATGAATTGGCCAACTCTAGTAACCTCAGAAAATAGAGCAATAGAACTAACATGATTAGGCTGATGAGATTGAAAAGTCACCAAATAAGTCAGCAGATTAATAAATCAACATAATTTGGCATTAGAAATATCTTCCTAGGGTGCTGGGGAATAATTAACATCAGCTCAAAAATCTTGAGAAAGATAGATAGGGACTGGTGGAACTTCATGGGGTGAAACACAATCGGGTGTTGGGACCCTAGATTGGGTCTATACTATATAAGTAGAATGAGTTTTATCCACATTGTCTTCTGGTGGGATAGAAGAGTTTCCACGAGCGTCAAATCATTGGGGAGGCATGATCTGAAATGTGAAAAACAAAATTAGAGGAGATTTCAAGATGTTAGACTTTGTAGCACAAAATTATATCACAAAAAAAAAGACATTCCTAAATGCCCCGTAGCCTCTCTCTTATAAGTGTGGTGCGCTACACATCCCTAAAGGAGACTCTACTTTACATGGAATTTTGGACACCCAATGAATATGAACCAGGCTCTAATGCTAAGCTTGTCATGAACAAAACCAGGGCCTGGTTGTGGTGGGTATCTCAGTCTACCAAGGACCGGAGACCACCTTCTTTGCCTAGTCAAATAGAATATAATACAACTAGAAGCGGATGAATTTCAAACACATAATAAGATAGTTAAGCTGCTAGCTCAGAAATAAATCTAAGAACCTTAACATCTATCCTAATCCACAATCCACAAAGCCTCTAGTATCCAAAGAACAACTTACGTCAGGACATGCTCCCAACAATAGACAAAAAAAAACTAAAGAAATAGTCTATGACATAAACTAAACCAAGAAGAAATAGGAATTCCAAAATAAGGAGGCTCACCACTTCAAGCTAACTCACGAACAGTCTAAGAACAACCTATCACTATGTAGAAAAGTAGAAGTGTCTTCATTTCCTACATCGCCTGGGGATATAACATCCAAAGATGGTTAGCGGGGTGAGTGCTACAATGTAACTCAAGATAAGGATGAAATAATATCAGTTCAAAATCCAGTCCAAACTCAATGTATATTCTCATATTCATGCATATATACATGAATATATAAGATGTTGGGACAAGGAACAAGGTTTGGCATGAGATTTAAAATATAAACCTGGATTATGTAGTAGCAACCACCATAAAAATACACCCATGAGCTATATGGGTACGGCTCTCCCACCAGAAGGCCCCAGTATGTGTTACTCGACAAACTAGAGGTATCAAGGAAGACTAAGGAATGCCGCAACCTCACGTCCATCAAAGATATATATATATATATATATATATATAAATTGAGTGTGATATGTGCACATGGTCATCAATACCAAACCCTACGCCGGTAATTATGAGTTTCTAGTATTGATCCCTCTGAGACCTCTACCTTTATGGCTATCTACACAGCCCCCTTTAAGACTATTTAAAACATTGCTCATTCCCATTCATTTTAACTAAGGACCATCCATCAAGACACCTGCCATTGGTATCGTCATTCATAAGCTTATTATTATGCCAATCCAATTTATCATCCTAGGGCATTGCCTCGACCCCCTTTGTTCACTAAATCACTTGGGGGAATGCCACAACCCTCATTGTTCATTAAATAACTTTTAAAATAAAAACATAGCTAAAAGGACTTAAAAAACCTTTTCATCCATTTAACCATTTATGAAATGCAATAGTTTGTGGAAGTAAGCCAAATCAGGTGTTTAACCATATTTCAAATTCAATACAAGTTGGTTGAGGGAACATAATTTCCAAAACTAAATTCTAAGCCAAAATTATCATATTGGGGGAGTACCTCGATCCCCATTCTAGCTACCATTCCCATGCACCCCATTAGTTAAAAATCATCAATGAAGTATAAATAATGCATATAAAATCATGGGGACATCATTTAAGCAACAATCATCCAAAACCCTCAACCCAAAGTCCAAAGCCAATTGTTTAACCACATAAATAACAATTTAAACATATGCCTTAGCAAAATAAGTTTTAGGGAAGAGGTACATGCCTGAAGGTATCACAACTATGGAGAGAAATCATCACTTAGGAGCTCTAAATGATTACCCTTGAGAAACCCTAGCTTGTTCTTGACTTGTGGATTTGAGAGTGTTTAAGAGTGTGTTGGATAATATCTTGGATGATAATCAGGTCCCAAAAAGGGTTTTAAGGTTATGGGTCACAATTGGGGAGAGGGGAAATATCCAAAGTACCCTTAATAAAACTCTAAGAATTATTACCTAGTCATTATGGGTCACCTTACAGCTCGTAATGATTGAATATGAGTCATCCCCTAGACTTGTAGCCTAGGAATTATCCCTGGCATCCCCACTGTTGGCCCTATAAGTCATCCATACGACTCATAGTCCCATATTACGACTCATAGGGTCCAGTCGTAGTCATAAAAGAAATAAGGGACCACTACACTAGTAAGACTATGAGTCCTACATTATGACTCATAATGTCTCACCACAACTTTTATGGTCGTAATCATACTCAAGACAAAAACTTTGGTACCTACTCTAGTCACCCAAAGATTGGGGCAGTACGACTCATATAGAGTCTTCACGACTTGTTAAGTGAGTCGTAGCTGAGGTAGTATGCTCAAATCTCAAAATTTTAAAAGGCCAAAATTCTTAGGCATTACACAAACACTACCATATAACACAGGAGATAGGGATAAAATATTGAATTTACCAAAATACAATCATAAACCACATGCACCACATTTATATACATATATATAGGATGCCAGGATAGGGGAAAAGGCCAATTAACATCATAGTATAAATCATTAGCCCGAACTAGGTAGCTTGCTCCATTCTAAAGGCAACTGTGGGATATATTGGTCCAGCTCTCGCTATTGGAAGAGCCCAGTGCATGTTAGCTCTATGTAGCAAGGAAAGTCAAAATACACCAATGCGATAGTCACCCAAATGTGTATCCAGACACATGGTCATATAGACCTTTCAACGTCGGCAAATGTGGTTCCCAGTGTTTATTCCTCCAGGACTATATCTTCATGGTGAGCTACACAATTCCCTTTAAGCCCGAATTCAACCAATTTGCACATAAACCCTGTTAGCCTTTGACTTCTATGTTTTAATAATGAAAAAATAACAAATAGATCCTTGCAGGATATTGAAGACTATTGATAAAGGAAACTGGCTCTAGGAATGGAAAGATATCAACTTATGATCTGCAACATCAAATAAAATTAATCAAAATAAAAAAAATTTGAAGGATAATCTCAGTCCCATAAGTCTTGATAAATCAAATCAATCACAGAGAATCTCTGGCCCAAAAGTCTTGACAAATCAAGATAATAATGACTATAAAAAAAGAACAAAAGATCAAGAGCATATTTGGAAGGGCATTAACCTATAGATCATAGACATATCTGATATGGACGTGATCCAAAGCCATATATGGACATATCTAATATAGACATATCACACGGCTACATCCCTCAACCAAGGAATCAATTCAAATCATTGATTGAGAAGAAATCTCCTAGGTTTCCTTCTGAAGAATAGTAGTCAAAGACTGTAAAAGGTGAAGACTAACGACAGACAAGGGTTATGTAACTTCAAGTAGAGAATTCAAAATATCTCAATCTTAATCTCACAAGGTTTTGTAAATTTTAGTTTACAATTGTTATATAAAGTATAAGATCGAGTTAACTTTATAACATCAACTGAAGTTGTGTCTTAAGATCTGAAGAGCAAAATAAGTCTTCAAAACTTAATTCCTATCATTGTACTTAACCCCAACATTCAATGATCTAAGGAATCTTTGAAACCCTAGGGAACTGGAAGTAGGCACCCCATTTGTGTTCCAAAATAGGATAAATTTTTGTGTTATTACTTTATGTTTTGTTATTTACTTGTTTAATTGTTTTAAATGTAATATGTTTGTAAAGTGCATTGATCTGTAGGCAAATAACTGTGAGGAGGCAATAGTCAGATCATAGAAATATTTCAATTCACCCCATCTTGAATTTAAATTGGTATTAGAGTAGGTCTCACCTATTGTAGGGCTTAACCGTAAATGAGCATTGATCAAATGGCCAATTATCAAATTCTCGATGTACTTATTTAAGATGGCCACTCCTCCATAAGATCACCATAATTTAATAGATAACATTACTCTAACTGGAAGAATAGGTTCAAAATCTTTGTCCAATTAAATGACTTCCAAGCCTGGGTTGTTATCAAGAAGGGTCCAAAACTGATTCCAAGAGTTACAAAAAAGTCAAAGGTCAAAGACAAAGAATCTTAAAGTTTTCACATAGAAGATCTTGAAATCTTTGAGGCCACTAACGAACAACAAAAGGTAGTTTAAACTAATGCACATGCTATAAATTTACTTGTATATCCAGTTAGCGGGGAAGAATATGAAAAGATATAAACTTATGGAACCACAAAAGAAATGTGGGAAAATTAGAGGTAACCTATGAAGGAACCTCCAAGGTCAGGAAGTCAAAGATTGCTACTCTGGTTAATGAATATAAGTTGTTCAAAATAAAAGAGAATGATAACATTGAAACGATGTTTGCCAAATTTGGTAAAATTATATGTGAATTAAAATTATTGGGGATGATCTATCCACACAGCCTGCAAGTGTAGAAGCTTGTCTGAATCCTTTCAAAGATCTAGGAAACCAAGGCTATAATTCTAGAAGATAGAGATCTTAAAAAATATGATGAACTTTAAGGTAGCCTTATTGCATATGAAAAATTTTATATTAACAGGTACTATAAGGAGAAGAAAAAGAAACCAGTAGCCTTTAATGCTGCTTCAACTAAAGAAGAAGACATTCTAGAAGAGGCTAATGGTGAAAGAATGACTCTAAAAAATCATAAAGTATGAAAAATTATGAGATAGATACAACAAAGATCCTAAGGAACCAAGAATAATATTTTACTAGAAATGATGAACACTCCTATTACTGAGGAAACCCTAGCCACTTCAAACAAAATTGTCTAGAATTAAAAAGAAAAACATCCAGGAAGAACCAAAATTTCAGAGCTTGGAGTGATAAGGATGAAATCAAAGAAGAAATAGAGGCCACAAAAATATGCTTCATAGCAATAGGAGAACCTAGTAAGGTAAGACAACATGATGGTCATAACTGTAATACTCTCAAATACAACTTGGATATAATAACCGATCAGCCTCCAAAAGATAAATATGAATATAATAAACTACCTCAAGAGAAAAAAAGTTGTGATGCATGATTTAAATAAAAACTCAAAGAGGAACAACGAAACTAGAAAATAGAAATTGAAGCATGTCAAATCAAAATTGACCTAATTCATGAAGAGCTTAATGATACTAAATAAAATTAAATAGTTTTAAGACATCCCCAATCCATAGTTTGGTAAGATCAATTTCCTTCAGAAACAATTCAAGTTCCTTAGCAGGGTTATTTAAATTAGGTAATACCCCTTTCTCTTCTCGAGGACCCATCTATTTTATCTGTGGATAGAGATTTAACAAATCCTAAAATTTCTAAAACTCCCTAAAAATAGTACCATTATAAAATTTCATCAGTTTTGGACCTCTTTGGCTTAGTATAACTCAATGGAGTCACTCATACCTGTGGGTACGAATCATGAGCTATCTTGAGGGTCCAATTGTACCTTAGGCAGTATGGTCGGCTTAGACAACATGCGAGTGGTGAGTACGATTAGGGGTATCAATCATACCATTTGGTACAAGTTAAGAGGGTGTGAGTCATATAGAAACTAGTAGGTAAGGTCATGGAAAGGTTGGGAATGAGTTAGGGTACCTCTCAACCCTTGGATACAAATGGTAAGGGGAAGTCGTACCACTAGACGTGGCTTATTTTAATTTTAAGTCAAGGGTAGTTTGGACATTTTAAACACATAAAAAATTATGTACTCATGTAATATAAAACTATATGGCCTTCCATAACACTCATTAAAGGATTAAAACACATCAAATACTCTCTCAAACACTCTCTAGAAGATTGGAGGCTAGTGTTTCTTTATGTGTTCTTCAAAGTGCTTAAAGGTCAGGATTTCATCTGTGAATCATCTTGTATAAGGCATGTACTCCTCCCCTCATTTTTATTTCAAAATAAAGACATGTGAATTGTATTTTAAACATTGGTTTATGAATCATGAATGGTGGATTTCAAAATATTGTTGAGGGTCTTAGTGCATATGGTTTGGTGTTGGTTTAAACTATGATTTTACATATTTTTGGTAATGGTTTGCATATGTGGTTGTTGGTTTGTTATTGTGATGCCTCGAAAAAAATTTTCGTTAAGATCTCAGACAAAAATATGTTGAATTCTGTTCTTTATCATTATTAATAATTATTTTGTGTGGAATATCTGGATATGTGACCCGTCATCACGTATAGCATTGAATAAGCTTTCCAATAATATGTGGATCATCCAAAATGGACACTCGAGTGATGAGTTATGATCATTCTGATCTAACCGTGAATAGAGGTGAACAACAAATATACAAGAAAAAAATACTGAGGCCAGGCAAATTTTAGGGTCAACTTCAAACGATCATAACTCCTTGTACATAATGATCTGGGTGAGCTACTATATATCAACAGAAATCTCTGAAAGTCCTCTTTCTAATGAAATTGGTTTCATCCAATTTGGCCATGGAGCAAAATGTTATGGTCGATCTACTTCAGCCTATCAAAACAGTCCACCAAAGGATAGATTTGACATCATTTGGTTTTTAAGGTTATTTTGGTCATTCCCACTCCAATCTATCTGGGTAAACCATGGATTTAAGTTCATTAAGAGCATTCAATAGCTCATTTTTCTCCAAAATTTACTAAGGCTCAAACCCCACCCTACTACTCCAAATTTCATCCTTCTATGTATCTTGATTGAACCATCGAACTTTCAAATTGATTTGGGATTCGAGTTTTCATGTTAAGGGCTTCGAGAAGCACCCTTTATTTTCATGAATAAAGTTCCAGAGTCGGAAGTTCATATTTATCTTCCATTTTTAGGTATGTGGGGCTTTGTAAAAGATTATTTTTTTTATCTTGTGCTCGGTATTTTTGTTGAATTACATTGACAAGAGATTTTACATGTTTTACCATGAATTGGAAATATGGTTTTATATCTTATATTATTGTCCATGAGCTATGGGATTATGTTATCCGATATGTGTATGATGTTGAGATGGAATTTTATCCAAAAAGTATTTGATTATGAGAGTATGATGATTTAATTTGTTAAGCCTTGATTGATACTATCATTCCACTATTTCCTTATTATGAATTTATAATTAATATTGGAAATTCTGTATCCCTACTATGGGTTGATGTCTCAGGTACCTTTAAATGAGAGTTGGATGGCAAATTGAGAAATGTTGATATTGAAGTTGCAATGAGTCTTGGTATTTTTTGGATGGTTTTGATGAGTTAAATTATTGAAAATATTATGTATTAAGTCTTCATATCCTTGTCCAAATATTGAGTTGGTTATGGTTCAATGCATTGATACCTTGTTGATGTTGAGAAAGATTAAAATGTTTTGAGTTAAAATGTGTTGAGTTAGGAATCCACAAATTGATATGATTAGATAAATGAGAAAGAAATTTGATTTGGTCTTTATGATAGACCCTTGTGATGTTGTGGTGGATTTCCTAATGCGTTCTGATCTTTTCGGGGAGTAGTACTTAGCACCGAGAGGGAAATTTGGTATTTCTCTAAACCTATGTGCCACCATAGGGTTGTTTGATGATGATATTATTGGATAGAGATCCCGATTATCATTATTGCAGTTTTAAGGTCGTACTCCCTATCAAAGAGTATGACACTCCCGCCAATGGGGTTTTCAAATGTTGGTATTCCACGTAGCTCACATGGGGTTGTCAGTTATAGGAAACTCCCCTGTCCATAAGTTATGTTTATTGAAATACCGAGTCACTCCGAGTTTTGCTATGGTAAGTTAAGTTGCCTATGATTATCTATAATGATTTATAAGATTTTTCTCCTACATTTCCTATCTAAGATGTTATGAGTTGCATGATTCAATGTCACTCAAGCCAGGTGTGTCATTATGGTCCGTATGTACGTTTTTATGAAATTTATGATATTATTTATATTTTGCATGCGCTCCCACATACTCAGTACGTATCTTGTGCTGACCCACATATTTCTCTATGGGCTACATTTTTACCATGATGTACGTTTAGGTACTCAGCCGCAGCTGCGATAGTGATATTCAAGTGCCGCATCTACGTTCCTTCAGTGGTGAGTCCTTATGGTTTGAGGACCAAGTTACCAGTTTTGGTGTAGTTGTTTTGTGATCCCTTTGGTCTGTTGAGTCAGTTGGGGGTTTGTTCCAATGGCTCGTTGATTTTGTTGTATAGAGGCTATGTCAGCCTAGTGTATTGTTGGGTTGGTTTGTGTATAGATATTCCATATATGTACAGTCTAACAATATTCTGTGCCATGTGCAATATGATATGATATGTACTTTTATATATATCCTTAGCGTAGCGTGTACGTCGTTGTGTTGGAACCCAAGGGTAGTATTTTGGCTTAAAGGGTTAGCTTGAGGCTACATGTAGCCTTGGGCATCGTGTGGCATCTTGAGATGATATTTTCGTGCTTTAAAAACTTGGTATCAGAGCCTAAGGTTATGAAGAGTCCTAGGGAGTCTGACAAGCCGCATTACGTAAAGTCTTGAGCATCGGTGTGTAGCGTACCACACCTATGATCAAGTGGCTGCAAGGCCTTCTAGGAAAAGTTATTTCTTTCTTTCTACTAGAGTCTATCATGCTTACAACTGTTTCCTTCTTCTGTTAATTCGTGCGTTCTTATGACAGAAAATGCCTCCATGTTGAACTCACAGAAACAACAACTAACCTCAACCCATTGATCTATTGCATGAGAAGGTATCCCATGTCGAATTTTGGGCAGCTTTTCAGATGCTAGCCCAAGCAGTTACCGCCAATACTCAGGCCAACACTCCACCTCCGCAAGAAAATAATTCGGTAGCAACACAAATTTGTGACTTTATGCGGATGAATCTGCCAGAGTTTCATGGGTTGAGAGCAGGTGAGGACCCGCAGATATATGTTGATGAAATGAAGAAAATTACACAGATTATGCACGTGATCTAGGAAAAAAGTGTGGAGCTGGCTTATTATCGGTTGAAGGATGTTGCCAATGACTGGGTGCAAATGTGGAATAAGGGTAGAGAGGAAGATACCACTCTGGTGACTTGGGAATTATTCCAAGATGCTTTCTTAGATAGATTCTTTCCTCTTGAGTTACGGGAATCTAATATAGAGGAGTTTATAAATTTGAGACAAGGCTCCATGTCAGTTAAGGAGTATTGTCTTAAGTTTAATCAGCTATCGAAGTACGCTCCTAATATGATGGCTGACTCGAGGACTAGTATGAGGAAGTTTCTAACTGGGGTGTCGAGTTATGTGGTGAAAGAATGTAGATCTGCTATGATCAATAGGGAGATTGATCTTCCTAGGTTAATGATTCACGAACAACAGATTGAGTCAGATAAGATAAAGGAAAGAGAATAAGTAAGAGGGATTAAGAGAGTTAGATTGGAGCAATAGGGGTCTGGTCAGACTAAATTCTCTAGAGGGAGTCACCCTTAGTTTCAGACACGTCCATTTATACCCGCGCCTTCCTCAGCTAGTGCTCCCGTATATTATGGCAGGCAGGAGCTCAGGAATAGGTCGGTACCTTCCAAGTCTCAGGACAGTATAAGCAACCGGCCTCATCTTCCTTCGTGTGCTAAGTGTGGTAAAGACCAAAAGGTGGAGGTTTTCTCCCAAGGGGGAGATGATATTTTGAGACTCTGAGAAAGATTATATGTTCCTGATATTGATAACTTGAAGTAGAGGATTATGGCGGAAGCGCATGGTACCCGATACTCCATCCATCCTGGTGCTACCAAGATGTACCATGATTTGCGGGAAATCTATTGGTGAAACAGTATGAAGAGGAACATAGCAAAATTTGTGGCAAAGTGTTCCACGTGTCAACAGGTTAAAATAGAGCATAAAAGGCCCAGTGGAGTGATGCAAGAGTTTAGCATTCCTACTTGGATGTGGGAAGAAGTGAATATGAACTTCATAGTTGGTTTGTCTCCTTCTCGTCACCATCATGATTCTATTTGGGTTGTCATAGATTGACTGAAAAAATCAGCTCATTTCTTGCCTGTGCATTCATCGTATGCAACTGAAGATTATGCTAGAATATATATTCGGGAACTCGTCAGACTTAATGGAATCCCTTTGGCTATTATTTTTGACAGAGGTAATCATTTTACCTCTCATTTTTGGAAATTTTTTCAGAAGAGTCTCAGTACCCAAATTCATTTAAGTTCTACTTCCATCTGCAAATAGATGGTCAGGCTGAGTGGACCATTCAGACTTTAGAAGATATGTTGAGGGCTTGTGTTCTTGATTTTAAAGGTAGTTGGGATGAGCACTTGGCATTAATCGAGTTTGCATACAATAACAGTTTTTCTGCTACTATAGGAATGACCCCATTTGAAGATTTGTATGGTAGAAGATGTAGATCACCCATTGGTTGGTTTGAAGTTGGTGAGGCTGCCACGACTGGACCGGATGCGGTGTTCGAGGCCATAGAGAAGGTTAAGTTAATTTAGGAAAGGTTGAAACTGCCCAAAGTCATCAAAAATCATACGCAGATGTAAGGAGGAAAGACCTTGAATTTGATGTTGGTGATTTAGTGTACTTAAAAGTTTCACCCCTGAAAGGGGTGAAGAGATTTGGGAAGAAAGGAAAACTAAGTCCCTATTACATTGGTCCCTATAATATTGTGGATCGCATTAGGAAGGTAGCGTATAAGGTTGAATTCCTGTGGAGTTATCTAACGTCCATTCGGTTTTCCATGTTTCTATGCTTAAGAAGTCTATTGGTGATTCTGTTGTGATTGATCCTTCTGAAAGCTCGGGTATTCAAGATATTCTTTCATATGAAGAGATTTTAGTTGAGGTTTTTGACTTACAAGTTCGTAGGCTAAGACACAAGGAAGTTCCTTTGGTTAATGTGCTTTGGCGAAATCAATCCGTGGAGAGTGCTACTTGGGAAGCTGAAGCGGATATGCGTGCCGAATATCCCTACCTCTTTCCTACGAATCCTGAGCATGTGAAAGGTATCGTTCTCTTTTGATTTAATCTTTATTGCTATGTTTATCTTGGCTTGTGCATTTCTAACATATCCAAAAAAATCTAGAATTGAATATATGCTTGGGCAAGATGATTTTTCTATATATACTCATTTTCATAGTATTCTTGACCTACCTATCAACATTTGAGGATGAGTGTTTCCAAGGGGAGATGATGTGATGCCCTGGAAAAAATTCCATTAAGATCTCAAATAAAAATATGTTGAATTCTGTTCTTTATCGTGATTAATAATTTTTTGTGTGAAATTTCTGGATATGTGATTCGTCATCTCTTAGAGCATCGAATAAGCTTTCCAACGATATATGGATCATCCAAAAAGGACACTCGAGCGATGACTTATGATCATTCCGATCTAATCGTGAATAGTGGTGAACAGTAAATGTGCAGGAAAAAAATACTGAGGCCAGGCGTATTTTAGGGTCAATTTTAACGACCAGAACTCCTTGTACATAATGATTTGGCTGAGCTACTATACATCAACAAAAAGCTTTTAAAGTCCTCTTTCCAATGAAATTGGTTTCATCCAATTTGGCCATCGGAGCAAAAGGTTATGGTCGATCTACTTCAGTCCATCAAAACAGTCCACCAAAGGACAGATTTGACATTATTTGATTTTTATGGGTATTTTTGTCATTCCCACTCCAATCCATCTAGGTAAACCATGGATTTAAGTCCATTAAGAGTATACAACAGCTTATTTTTCTCCAAAATTTCCTAAGTCTCAAACCTCAACCCTACTACTCCAAATTTCATCCTTCTATGACTCTTGATTGAACCATAGAAATTTCAAATTGATTTGGGATTCGAGTTGATCATGTTAAGGGCTTCGAGAAGCACCCTTTATTTTCTTGAATAAAGTTCGGAGTCGGAAGTTCATATTCATCTTCCATTTTTAGGTATGTGGGGCTTTGAACAAGATTATCCTTTCGATCTTGTGCCCGGTATTTTTGTTGAATTACATTGACATGAGATTTTACATGTTTTACCATGAATTGGAAATATGGTTTTATATCTTATATTATTGTCCATGAGCTATGGGATTATGTCATCCGATATGTGTATGATGTTAAGATGGAATTATGTCCAAAAAGTATTTGATTCTGAGAGTATGATGATTTAATTTGTTAAGCCTTGATTTATACTATCATTCCACTATTTCCTTGTTATGAATTTATAATTGATATTGGAAATTCTATATCCCTACTATGGGTTGATGTCTCAAGTACCTTTAAATGAGAGTTGGATGGCAAATTGAGAAATGTTGATATTGAAGTTGCAATGAGTCTTAGTATTTTTCGGATGATTTTGATGAGTTAAATTATTGAAAATATTACGTATTGAATCTGCATATTCTTGTCCAAATGTCGAGTCGGTTATGGTTCAATGTATTGATACCTTGTTGATGTTGAGGAAGATTAAAATATTTTGAGCTAAAATGTATTGAGTTAGGAATACACAAATTGATATGATTTGATAAATGAGAAAGAGATTTGATTTGGTCTTTATGATAGACCCTTGTGTGTTGTGGTGGATTTTCCAACACGTTCTAATCTTGTCGGGGAGTAGTACTTATCACCGAGAGGGAAATTTGGTATTTCCTACATTTCCTATCTAAGATGTTATGAGTTTCATGATTCAATGTTACTCAAGCCAGGTGTGTCATTATGGTCCGTATGTACATTTTTACGAAATTTATGATATTATTTATCTTTTGCATGCGCCCCCATATACTCAGTACTTATCTTATGCTGACCCACATATTTCTCTATGGGCTACATTCTTACCATGATGTAGGTTCAGGTACTCAGCCGCAGCTGCGATAGTGATATTCAAGTGTCGCATCTACGTTCCTTCAGTGGTGAGTCCTCATGATTCGAGAACCAAGTTGCTAGTTTTGGTGCGGTTGTTTTGTGATTCCTTTGGTCTGTTGAGTCAGTTGAGGGTTTTTCCCAATGGCTCATTGATTTTGCTATATAGAGGCTATGTTAGACTAGTGTATTGTTGGGTTAGTTTGTGAATAGGCATTCCATATATGTACAGTCTAATGATATTCCGTGCCATGTGCGATGTGATATGATATGTACTTATATATATATCCTTAGCATAGCGTGTGCGTTGTTGTGTTGGAACCCAAGGGTAGTGTTTTAGCTTAAAGGGTTAGCTTGAGGCTACGTATAGCCTTGGGCATCGTGTGGCATCTCAGGATGATATTTCGGGGCGTTACAGTTATGGTTTAAAAAATGGTTCTTGAGTAACCCTAATTATGGTGTTTTATGCATTGGTTTTGTTCTTGTTAAAGGTAGGCCATCAAAAAGTTTGATAAAATACTTCGAAGAATGCTTTTACTCTATTATTGGTCTTTCATTGAAACTCTTGCATGGTTTGCTTTGGTAATGGAACTCTAAATAGTTTTGGATGGTGTTACATGGTTTAAATGGTTTAAATTATATAAATACTTTAAATATTTGGCATGGTCTAAAATGGTTTAGAGTGGTTTAAAGGGTAAAGGTTTTGGTGGCCATGGTTGGTCTATTTTGAAAAACTTGCGGGACACATGGAGATCTCTCAAGTGATGCATTAATGGAATTGGTTTAAATGGTTTGGAGAGGTAAAAGGCTAAATGGTTATGCTTGTGGGGAACATGAAAGTCTCCCAAGTGGTTTAATATAGTATATGGAAGGGTACTTGGAAGTCCCCTTAACCTAAATGGCCTGGCTATGGGTATTACTTGTAAGTAAGGGGTGGTATGAAGATATCACTAGGTGGTTGTTGTAAAGTACTTTGTGCCTATGATTCTGTGTCTTGTTTTGGGGGTCTCTGTCTTCCCTTGGGAGGCATGGATAATTCTTGTGCTTCGGTTCCTTAATGACTCTCCTTATGTTAGGATAGTAGTGGGTTTTAGAGAATGGTGATGTTTTGTAAAGGGAAATATAGAAGTTCATAAGTAGAGGAAAGTCTAGGGTGGCTACTAGAGTTGAGGTTTGAAAGTGAGGTAAGGTTATTCTCATGATAAATGGTTAGGAAAGGAATAGGTGGTTAAAACCCTTATGTAATGATAGAGGGTGCTAGATATTTTGATGGATAGATCATACCACAAGTATGTAAGCGGTAGACTTGAATTATTGTTATTGGAAGATGTGCTTGTGTTTGTGTTGGGTTTGGTGAGGCATAGTTTTTATGAATATTTCATGGTTTTATTGTTGCATGATTTTGTTGTTCAATCATAGGTTGGGGATTTTGGTTATAACTGGTTGAATATGGGTTTGCTTATGTCCTTTAATCATTGTTTCCATATTATAAAGGTGATGAAGGTGGAATACTATTTTAGGATTAATATAAGAAGTAAATCCCAGTGGCCTAAATTAACTCCTCTTAGCATTGGATAGGATTGAACATGGAATTGGTGGTGTATAGTTAGAATCAAGCTCTCGTAGTGAGGTATCTTGGTAAATTCAAAATCAATTTGGCTTGCTCTTTTGCATGAGTCCATTCATTCGATAATCTATGTTTTGTGGGGTGTGGATGGTGCTTGGTTGGTTAGGTTCCTTAAGGTGGTTTTAGTATCTAAAATTCTTTGTTCTTTTGGGGAGATCCCTATGAGGATCTTGGATTGGTAAGTTCACCGATTATGAATGAAAGGTATGTATTCGGTAAAGGTTCCATGGCGGAACTAAAAGTCCGAGAATGTCATTTGGAATGCAGAGGTGGAAATGGTGTTCGAGGATCTATGTTGGTTTCTTGTTCTGGAAAATTCATGCTTAAGGTGTGTGTTTTTCAACACATCCTTGTTTTTTAACTTGAATAAAGGTAAGGAATGGTTACTCCTGTATCTTTGTTTCCTAACTTAATAAGAGGTCGGGATAAAGGTGTTGGGGTGTAAATTATGCTTGGGATAGGTGATGATATTCTAATCCTGGTTTGTGTTCTTGTCCTCTACTTTTGTTTGGGTAAAGTTTGATTTGTGATAATATGTTACCCTATGCTTACCCTTACCCTTACCCATCATTGGAGGATGAATGGTCCTACTGGGGGAGATTGAAATGCCTAAGAAATAAGACCCTTGCAATACTTCATTAGTTCTGGACCTCTTTGGCTTGGTACAACTCAATGGAGTCACTCGTACCCTTGGGTATGACTCATGAGTTGTCTTGAGGTGCAGTCATACCCTAGGAAGTAAGGTCAGCTTAGCTACTTCCCAAAGTATGAATCATATAGGTAAGAGTCATATAGGAGCATACGAGTGGCATAGGACAAGTCATATGGTGTATGTGTGTGTTCTCTACTAGAATCTTTCCAACATACGAGTGGTTTGTATGATTGGAAAGTGCCACTTTTACCCTTGGATACGAGTGGTAAGGGGGAGTCGTATCCCTGGACGTGGCTTGTTTAATTTTAGGCCCAAGGTATTTTGGACATTTAATACTCCTAAAACCTTATGTCCTCATGTCATATAACCCTATATGGCCTTCCATAGCACTTATTAAAGGATTAAAACACATCATATACTCTCTTGAAGATTGGAGGCTAGGGTTTCTTCATATGTTCTTTAAAGGGATCAAAGGTCAAGATTTCTTCCGTGAATTATCTTGTATAAGGAATGTACTCCTTCCCTCATTGTTATTTCAAAATAAAGACATGTGTGTTGCGTTTTAAATGTTGGTTTATGAATTATGAATGGTGGATTTCAAAATATTGTTGAGGGTCTTGATGCATATGGTTTAGTGTTGAACTATATTTTTATAAGTTCTCTGTAATGGTTTGCATATGTGGTTATTAGTTTGTTATGGTTTTAAAAATGGGTCTTGAGTAACCCTAATTATGGTGGTTTATGCATTGGTTTTAGTCTTGGTAAAGGTATTTCCTCAACATGTTTGATAAAATTCTTCAAAGAATGTTTTTACTCTATTATTGGTTCTCCATTGAAACTCTTGCATGGATTGGTTTGGTAATAAAACTCTAAATGGTTTTGGATGGTGTTACATAGTTTAAATGGTATAAATTCTATAAATGTTTACCATGGTCTAAGATAGTTTTGAATGGTTTAAAGGGTAAAGGTTTTGGTGGCTATGGTTGGTCTATTTTGAAAACCTTGCGGGATACATGAAGATCCCTTAAGTAATGCATTAATGGAATTGGTGTAAATGGTTTGGAATGGTAAAAGGCTAAATGTTTATGCTTGTAGGAAACATGGAAGTCTCCCAAGTGTTTTAATATTGTATATGGAAGGGCATTTGAAAGTCCCCTTAACCTAAATGGTTTGGCTATGGATATTACTTGCAAGTAAGGGGTGGTACGAAGTGCCACTAATATTGGCCTTGGTTAATATATGGATAATGGTTTGGTTATTTGGAAACTAATTTTAATTGGGAATTAATGATGGGGTGTGTAGCAAAGCCGTGGAAGCTGGCGGTCTTAGGGGGACCAAAACTGGAAACTCGTATTTACCGATATGAGGATTGGTCTTAGTGAACTATGTACATGATGTTACACTATTGGGGGGATTACTAGTCATCCCATAGGATACTTCCCTGATCGTGCAGCTACATACATTAGGGCCCTTTCAGTAGAGGGAGATAAACCTATATAGCCTGTGGGTGGCTTAGGATGACCAAGCAACACAATCCAAGTAAAGGTTTTAAATGCATGCTAAACCCAGTCCCCTTTCCCGACACTTATATATGTATGGTTGTATGCATTATGTATGGTTTTACTTGGTTTTATAAATGGTACTATTTTATCCTTATCCTGAGTACATGCTAGTGTTCAACCACTAACCCATCTACTAGCAGTTGTATACCTATGCTATATAGGAACCGACCATTCCACTCCTTTTCCTTAATGATCAGATTTGGGTACAATCGATGTTGGATTGAAGTGGTGAGCTTCGATAGTTTGAAAGGCATCTATTTTATGTCATGGTTTACTTTACATATTTCTTGTCTTTCATAGACATTGGTTTTGGTTATGGTAGGGGGCATGTCCCAACTAGGTACTCTTTGGTTGGTTTAGAGGCTTTGTATGGACAACTATGGACTTGGGTATGGTATGGATTGTTTATTTTATTTATAAATACTTTGGATTATCATTATGGTATTAGGTTATGGCTTCCGCATTGAATTGGTTGGTTATTGGGTGGTTGGACATGATTGGGTTGGTCTCAGTTATAGACTTATCCAAGAGTCACCACATGGATAATACTATCTTGTTATATGTTCGAACTTCAGCTGACTCAAGGTATGCCATTGGTGGTTGGGTTGGGTAACGGGGGTTGTCTCCGGTCCTGGTTGAACTTGACATGCCCATTAGACATAGACCAAGGGACGGGTCGTGTCATCTGTAGGCATAAACCTAAAAATGTGTGGGTTTGGAAGCTAAAAGGAAGCACATATAACCCACAAGAACACAAGACAACTTGGGTACCTAAGCACAATTAATCTTCTTTTTTTGCAAGAATATGTCCTCAAAAAACAAAAAAGGGGAAATATGAGATCCTAATGGCAGATGTTCCAAATACATGGCATAAAAGAAAGAAATCTCCTATGCTTTGAAGAATGTAGCTGAAGGATCAATCAAAATTCAGTAACAGTGCCAGAGGCAATGCCATTTGATTTGACTTAGTAAATAATTTATAATCCGAAGATAATGCTGCACAAACTCTGAACTATTACAGGAAAAGTCGACTATATCCCCTATAGAGTCGACTCTTGCATCTGAAACAATAAAGATAGGTTCCCTCTAAGAGGGTACTGACCTCAATAAAATATCTGACAATGGCAGAATCAATACGAATTATCTTTATTAGATGCTGCCCTAAAATGTTTTACGTTTCCTAATATGTTTTTATTCATGAAAAAACTTTCACAACACAATTTCTAGAATTTGAAAATTTGTTATGACCAAAACCATATTTTTGAAATTGAGTATCTTTAAAATGGGGGGGGGGGGTTAATTTTGATAAAATTCTAAATTTTTAAAAGAGTTTTTTTTATGTTTTAATATTATTCCTGAAAATTCTAACCTTTTTGTGAGAATGTTGATTTTTTAATGAAAGTTTTCGTCACATGAGCGATGCCCCAAATTCATGCTCAACAACGAACAATATTTAGTTGACTTGCCAACAACTGGGGCAGTATGCATAACCCTTGGAAGTTGTTGTACTTAAATTCTATGAATCATGCATTAACTACTTGATTTTATTTTATCTTTTGAGTCTGTCCTCAGAATATGTGACAATACTAATGCTTCTAGTCTATCTAAATGTTCTGTTCATCTAGGGTAAAACATGTCTGCATTAAGCATCTTTTCATCTGTAATCATGGAGAAGGTGGGGATTTTTGTTGACTCTGAAAATCTACTGGTTGTTTTTTTTTTGCAAAAATATTTTGCATTAATGATTTATGAGTCATATTTTTTGGACATAATTTTGCATTAATGATTTATGAGTCATATTTTTTGGACATAAATCTTTTTACTTAGTCCAATTTTATTTTTACCATTGCTAGAAGAAAGATCTTATTTTCTCAGAAAAATGTGGCATTAGCGATTTATGAGTCATATTTTTTTTACATAAATCCTTTTACTTAGTCCAATTTTACCCATTTTACCAAAAAGTTGCCTTTTAAAAGGAAGTCATCATTAACTTCACCCTTTTCCACGCAAACTCTGTAGCCCTTTCTCTTCCCCATGCAGTGCCCTTTCACCTCCATCAGTTCCCTTTCACTTCATTCTTATCCCTTCTGAACAGTTGTCTCTTGCCCTTCTGCTTCTATGTTCTCTTGACCAACTCTCCTCCCTCCTCTCTCCTTTTTTATATCTATCCTCTTCTCTCACTCATGAAAAAAAAATGCTACATAGCTAATGTATCTATAATATCTTTTGATAGTCCTTTTCTTTTTTCAGAATCCTTCTATGAGTCCTCATCTCAGTCCATTTTCCTCAAAAGACGATGACCCTATTCTATCCTTGTTTTCTCTCTCAAGAAACCTTGCCCAATTCCTTCTAACTCCCTCCCCCCAGAAGTGATGCACCAATTTTAGAAAAACTCTCACAAAGAAAAATTCCTCTCGCTTAAAAATTGATGCATCATTCCTAGTCGCTTCGTCAATCTTAGTTAACTAAAGGATTCCTCTTTTAATATTGGTCACTTTTTAAAATTTCAAGATCTGTCCTTGTTTTTCACCTCTTTGGACTTCTAGTTTATGAAGATCCTATTTACATATTTTACGCTAATTTCTGATTTTACCTAGATAGTGGTGAATTTGAGACCCTTATGCTAGGCTCAAGAATTGTCTTGAACAACTTTCTATTTGAAAATGTTTTCGGTAATAAATTTTTTGGTGTGGTCCCTTTCATAAATAATAACTGGCCTGAGTACTTTGTAGTGGGATTTAAGAAATCTAAGAAATTTCTCTCTGACTCTGATTCCGTATCAACGAACTTTTGTCCCCTATCTCTATGATTCAAATTTTGCATCATGGCCCATATCATTACTACCACCTTGATTCTGCAAAAAAGATACCTAAGCAACATTACTTGTCATGATGTATTTATTTTGCACTATCTGGTTAAAAATATCATAATTAATAAGGCAACTAGGATACGTGAGTACATGCTTGATAGGGCAAGGAAAGCCAATACATCTGCCAGTTTTCCATATGGGATGCTCATCACCCGGATTCTTTTTTTCTACTACATCAATCACTCTACTTATCCCCCTGTAGAAGTTGCTTCAACTTATGATTCAAGAACTTTCAGCAGCATGGGATATGCTCTAGTGTAAGATGAATAGTACAGGAAAGAGTCTTCCTGTGCTAAGGCTAAATCTCCAAAGTTAAGTAAATTTGCTTCTAACCCTTCTATCTCTTTGATTAAGGAACTAGAAGAACTCAAGAAGTGGTTCAAAGCCATTGAGAAAGGAATCATGAAACTCAAAGATTCTACTACCAAAATCCTAGACCTTGGGAAAAGCACAAGCTTTGACATAAGTATGGTCCGGCTGAGACTCGATGAGCTTAAACAAGAGGGAGTCAAGATGTTTTCTCGAGTGCTCTCTTACATGGACTCTCTGAAATCTGAAGTCTCTTCATCAAATAATTATCTGACTATCTTTGTGCAAACCTCCTACTCTTCTTTTGTCAAGAATGTTGAAAAATCCTATGGCAAGTTTTGTCAAAATATGCATAACACCCTAACATACTTCTTGGAAAAATGATGAGCTGTGAATTTTTTATTTAAAATAAGGGTCCTGTCCCTTATGTTAATGGGTTGTAAGATAATCTCTATCACACTATCTGCCACATATTTTGATTTCTCGGTCTAGTTAATAGATTATAACTATCCATGGTTGTTATTGCTTCTCGTATGTTGCTCTGTCTGTGATTTGCTTTTTGTTGATATTCTTTTTTATTATGCCAAACGGGGGAGAAAAGATAGGAACATCAAGAAGGAGAAATTAGCAAGTCGACTTTTGTCACACAAAGTTGACTGATACCCAAGAAATCTGGGACAATAATAATGCCTACAAGTCTGAGGGAGCAAGCTGACAGATAAAAAAGTGAACTGATGTTTACTCGTGTTTGTCATTATCATAAAGGGGGAGATTGTTAGCCTCCGAATTCTATGTTTTAATAATGATAAACTAACAAGTGGATCCTTGCAAGATATCGAGGACTACTGATAAAGGAAGTCAACTCTAAGAATGAAAGGACATCAACATACGATCCACGACATTAAAGAAAATCAACCAGAAGAGAACAAATGGAAGGAGAATCTCAGTCCCATAAGTCTCAATAAATCAGATCAATCACAGAGAAATTTGGTCTAAAAGTATCGACAAATCAAAACAATAACAACTAAAGAAAAGGAAGAAAATATCACAAGCACATTTGGAAAGGCACCAACCTATACAAGACTAAGAGGAAAATAAATCACGAACATATCTGATATGGAAATGATCCAAAGCCATATATGGCCATATATGATATGGACATATCACACAACTACATCCCTCAATCAAGGAATCAATTCAAATCCTCGATTGAGAAGAAATCTCTTGGGTTTCCTTATGAAGAGTAGCAACTGAAGGCTATAAAAAGTGAAGACTCAGGACAGACATGGGTTATCCAAATTCAAGCAGAGAATTCAAAGTGTCTCAATCTTAGTCTCACAAGGATTTGTAACTTTTAGTTTACGATTTTTATATAAAGAGTAAGATCAAGTATACTTTGTAACATCAACTGAAGCTGTGTCACAAAATCCAAAGTGCAAAATAAACCTTCAAAACTTCTTTCCTGTCATTGTAATCAAGATCATTATTCAACGATCTAAGAAATCTTTTAAACCTAAGGGGATTGGAAGTAGGCACCACAGTGGTGTTTCAAACCAGTATAAATCCTTGTGTAATTACTTTATGTTCTGTTACTTACTTGTTTAATTATTTTAAATCTAATATATTTATAAGTGCACTGATCTGTAAGAAAGTCGATGGTAAGGAGTTAGTAGTCGACTCATATAAAAATTTCATTTCACGCCTTTTGAATTTCAAACCCAACTATTAACCAAGGAGTTTTATTCAAGCATTTTTCAACATGGTATCGTCATACCAATATGTTTGTAAGCAAATTCAGTAATAGCAAACTAGTCCATTTAACCATTAGACTCCCAAGTTCCTTTTAAATTAGAAAACCTTGTCCACAAAGGGCATTCCAAAACCATTGTTATCCATTTATCCTTTAATGCAATCTTTTCAAAGGATAAGTTATACTATGTGAATATTCATATTAAAACAATGATTGTAAAGTGGGTTGAGGTTAATGCCATTATCAAGCAAAAATTTCATCAATTTGGGGAAACCTATGTCTCTCATTCCAATGATTATAACAATGCACCTAATCAATACCACAAAACCACCAATTAAAGAATAAATAACACATTTAAAACATGGGAAAAACAATTCCAGTAAAATAATAAAAATCCCTCAACCCAATTTCAAATCCAACAATATAAACTCATGAATATTGGATCAATTTCTACCAAAATGTAAAATACAAGTTAAGAAATGAGAAACATGCCTAAAATATAGAACAATTTGAAGAGAATTCAAAGATTGGAGCCTGAATTGTGAATTCCTTGTGAAACCCTTGAATTTTCTTAGGTTGGGAATGAAACAAAAACTAGATAAAAAATATATAGCAGCATGGCACACCACTATCATAGAGCTTAGCCTCTAGTCCACTCTCTTATCGTAGAGGCTAAGTGGTGTGGCACACTACTATCATAGAGAATTACTACCTTGGGATCCCAAAATGGCCCTGAACCCCTTTTAAAAACTCCAAGACTTTCTAAAAATAGCCTTTTAACATCTCTAGTCATAATTCAAGTAAAAAATTAACATTATGCACACGGGAGGGTAAAAAGTTAAATAGTAAAAATTTTATAGGGTCTTGTATGCACTCCTTAGTAAGTGCTACAATCTCAATATCCTCCATCTTGATCTTGTGAGTCACTACAACCTTCAAGTACTTAGTGTACTTGGGCATTTCTTGCAAAACATCAAATATGGAAGGTTAATGTAGAGCTCTCTGAACATGTCCTAGAACATTGGTCTTTCATTATCTGTAACTTTAGTTTTTAGGTACTCAGACTTTCTCAAATTATTAACAACTTTATTTTCAACCTGTGGTGGAACTAACTCTGTATTTAACTCCTTATTTGCCTTTAGAGGCCTAACTTTAAGATATTTACCACTCCTCAAGGTGATTGACATTACTTTCTTTGGAGGTTCATTATCACTTGGCATACCACCTTGAGGCTTGGTGTTCTATGCTTAAGCTAGTTGCCCCAATTGCCGCTCTAATTGCTTTTGCGTAATTTTTTGATTTTTTATTTCAGTAGACATCTGTTCTTGATTGGCCAGGATCTTTTTCAATGACTCCTCAATATTGCTAGCCTATGTATTATGCTTATACTAGAATTGCTGAGGTTGATTTGCACCCCATGAATAATTTATTTGACTCTGTCATTTGTTGTTGTAGGCATTCCCATAAGTACCTTTTTGTGTGTTGCCTATAAAGCTCACCAATTTAGGATTTGTACCACACAAGTCGACAAAGTACCTATTGTTTCCACATATCTCAAACAATGATAGAGCTTGCTATACTATATTCACCTGAGCCTGAGTTTGTTCCACACCTAACTTATTGAATTGAGTCATCATCTTATGTTGCATAGCTGAAAATTAGGCGGCTAAGGCTATGATATTATCCACTTCTAACATATTGGTAGAATTTTTCACTGCACATCTCGATATATCATAATGCCAGTCACATTTCCCTTGTGCAATGAAGTTCAACAAGGTATAATGCTCATCATATTTTTTTCTCTAGTGCCTGACCACCTACAACTGAATATAACAAAATTTTTGTATTGTGGTCAAGGGCCTCTACAATAGTGTGATCAGTATCTCATTGGACTGGTAGTGATATGGACAGTACCAAAGAAAATATTTAAAACTCTCCCAAACATGATAGAGGTTCTCATCTGGCTTTTGCTTAAAGATCAAAATCTCACTACATAGTCTCACAGCTTTTCCAGATGAGAAGAAACGGATGAGGAGTTTTAGGGCCAAATCATCCCATGTCATGATAGAACCTGTTGGATCAGTGCTCAACCAATTTTTTTCTTCCCCCAATAGTGAGAAGGGGAAGAGTGTAAGCCTCACATAATTAGTTGACACACCCATGGTAATGAAAGTGTCACCGATCTCCAAAAAATTTTGCAAGTGGACTTGTGGATCTTTATGTGACAACTTGGAAATTGTTCACTGCTATGCAGAAACTGCACCATATTCTACTTTAGTTCAAATCTTCCTCCAGGTGTCAGTCTTCAAATTGCGGAGGTCATATTACTCACAAGTGGGATTGCCACTTTGTGAACAGTCTCGCAGACTAGTAGATCTTCAGCTACGGGTACAGAATATGTTCTTATTCTTGAATCTATGGAATTCGGTAGAGAAGGAATGCTTTTTTCCTCCATTGGTATAAGCATTACTTAAGTTCAGGATCTGGCTTAACCAATTCCTTTCCCTTGCTAGCTTACTCACTTTTTAATCCTGTGCCAGCAAATTCAGAAGCCAAGATCAAGGGACTATCACCAAAGTAATCCAAAATCAAAATTAAACCGAGACAATTTCCAAATTACAAGTCCTTGTCAACGATGCCAAAAACTTGTTGCATCCAACAACACACGCAAGTGTACATGGTCCACCCAAGTAATATAGTGTCCTTAAGAAAGCCAAGTATCAAGCCTATGGGGACTAGTGTTAAGAAACTATCCAATTCTAGTTCAATAATTAAGATTAAACTAGTGTAAACGTAACCACAAGAGTTGGAAAGTTACGATCAAACATAAACTAAAACAATATGATAAAGTAAAGGTTTGAATAGTTATGGGGAGAAACCCAAGGTTAAGGAAACAATTAATAACCACAACCAATTCAATTCACAACAAGAGTAATCATGTTCTTGGCCTTAACCCCGAAAAAGGATCTATAGCGATCATAGACATACACATAATCAAAATCAATGAATCCATGTTATAATCCATAAACACACTAAAGTAAAGGAATAAAGACCCTAATTGAAGTGTTATCCAGCATATATTGAAAGCCCAAGGTCATCCAAGGTAATTATACAAGAGTTTAAGTGTTCTATTTATAATAGGACAAAGCTGCCCATTTTTAATATAGCAGCGTTCCATGCCAATATCGCTCCATGTAGGCAGAGTGGTATGAAACTATCATTCCTAGATATTGGAATTGTAACTCCACATGAAACCAAGGGCATTCCACACCCTTATCATGGTGCATAGGGTTCGTGGCATGCCAAGTAGTCCAAATTTTCTAGATTCCATGTGTATGTCCTTTCATTCCAAGCTTTACGGTGGTCTTTCCTCTTGATTTCCAGATTTTTTATCATCCATTTATCAACTTGATAAACTCACAAAGAATTCTATATCACCAAACACCACAAATTAGAGATCAAAACAATATAGAATCCAATGCGACGAATTAGAAATGAACATAGCTCAAGCTAAGAGTACTAGTTTTTGCGTTTGAAAATTAAATAAGTGTTTTGGCTTAAACCTCATTATGAACACTCCTTAAACATACAAATTACATAACACAACACTTAGGTGGCCATTTATACAGGAACTAACTCAAAAAACACTGCAAAAATCCTAAGAACTAAGCTACTTAAGTCCGGATAACAATACTTATGTGCATAAATCCACCTAAGATCACATGAGTAACTAAGTCAACAATGCCAAAATTATGGATTCAAGATAGCCTAAACAATCCAACTAATCCCAAATATGGACAACCATACCACAAACACCTAAATCTCATCCCAAATCTAGCATAATATCAAAATCATACTATGAAATAGCTCAATCTATTAAAAAAAAGTAAACCTAGCCAAACTAGACGTCAAAGAATAGCCCAAAGAATTTGCTAAACCAATGATATCCCCTTACCAAAATCTTTTAAAAGATCCCACGCTATCAAAATCATAATGTACTCATCAAACAAAAACAATGATATCCATATTGCACTATTGTACTTCGAGTCCAAAAATTACGTAAAATCGCTTGTGGGACCCATTTACAAAATCATACATTTAAAACTAACACAACATCCCACTATAATCAAGGAACATTTACTCTAAAAATGGGTGAATTCCTAGATCTAATGGTGTTAAAATCAAGCCACAAAGATTTTTGGGATTTTAGAAAGAGATAAAGGATTCTATCAAGAAATTAATGAAAGCTTACTAAAAATCTAAGAAAAATCATGTAAATAATCTTCACCCAAGCTCCAAAATACCCAAAAATGTTATTTCCAAACTTTCCCACTTTTAGGGTTCTAATATCTTGGAAATGAATGAAAAATGGTGAAAAATGGGCTAAGGGTATTTGTACCCTTCCCAGGTTCAAAGGTATTGCTTATGTGATCAACTTATCGCTTATGTGATATCTAACAGCCTATACAAGTTTCGCATATACAAAAATAGTATCGTGCATGCGATACTTCTCGAACTAGCAAGTTATTTGCTTAAGCCACAAAATGTATCGCTTAAGGGACACTTGTAATGGTTGGGTAGATTCTTAAGCGATCAAAGGCATCGCTTAAGAGATGCACCAACACCCACTAAGACTTGAAATGTTTCCAAGTCTTCACTAACCCCTTAGGATTCATTTATAAATCCATATATGCAAGTGGACATTTCTATCCTATCAAATTTGATGTTCTGGACTCTATGGCACAATCAAAATTTCTATCTGAGGTCGCTTCATTGAAAATTAGGTCCCACACCCACTTGCCATTTTTCTTAACTTCCATCCAATAGCCTAAAATGAGTTTGGGAGCCTCGAGACCCAAACCAAGCATCCTTATAGCCTAAAATCAATGTTCTGGAGCTATTAGAATAGTTGAATTTAGAATTTGAGATCGTTTGACTAATGTTTTCACCCAGTAGCCAAGTTGAACAAGTGAAGACTTCAAAATGGGGAATTGTCTCTAAAAACCAAATGAACTGCCTGGTGACCAAAGTGTCAATTTCTATAAGTCATATATGACTTAAGGCAGCTTTAGGAAAGCCTTGAATATAAAAAATAATCAAAAATACAGAAAATGACCTGAAGGGTCATTATGACTGGACTTTTTCAACAACCCCCATGATCCTTTCCTAACCTACTATCCTACATCTTTAGCGAGACTAACTGGGTAAGTTATAGATTGTGCACACACATACCTCGATTGGATAGAAACCATACTTACTCATGGCTCAGGGATTTTTTCTAAGTTACTACCTACTCAGTTCGTGCAAGGTTGACCTGGTTTTCACACTAACACTCCTAATGCCATTTCTATATCCTAATATTTCTTACAACACATGTAAACAAACAGCACCATAAAACAAAATAGAGTTTCCAAAAGGGTATCTTTTTAATAACAGGTTCACAATCTTCTTTTATTTGATTGCACCAAGTTTACTTATTCTATTCTAAGTTATAGAAACACAATAGAAAGTAGAAAAAATTTAATAAGAAATACCTAAACATATCAGTTCTAACTATGATACCATAGTTGTGGGAAAATAAACATGAGGAAAAATCCTCGACTGTGGTACACCCATACCACCAACTTGGAAATCATGTAATGTCCCTATTTCACGAAATCATAAAAATCTAAAAACTAAGGTATGGGACATACCTATGGTGCTCTAGAGGCTAGTTAACTCTTATAATATGCCAACATAGATGGATCCACAATAGTCTGATCTACTACAATGGCCTTAGCTATGGATATGGTACTCTAAAAAATATTGGCATCAGTCGTGGCCAGGGCACTCAAGGTAGTCAATTTGGGGGAAATCTCTATGCCTCCTCCAGTTTGCTCCACCATATTAGTAATTGGTGGGTCCTCACTCTTCTTAAGAATTAATACCGCAGAGGTCTTCTCTTTTATTCTCCTCATCTTCTTGTTAGACTTTTTATTTTCTCTTTTTTCTTTGTCTTCACCTCTCTTACTCTAATGTGGATCTAAATCTTCGTCCGTCTCCTTAATATTTGGGGATGGAGTATAGAAATTATAAACCATGGAGTCCACATCCCACCACTAGAGCTACCATTGTAAGTATAAGTGATGGTGAAGGAGGTTCAAGATCATCAGTCAAAACCTTGACCACATCCTTAAGCTCGATTAACTTTAACCTGATATCAGTCAAATTTAGAGCATGGATTTCATAAATCTATCCCTCATCCAACTCTCAAATCTATCTATTAGATTCTACCCCATACTCATTGCAACCCAATATCATTAGTAATATAGGGATTAACCCATACCTCTAGCATATTAAGTCAGGCGTTATATAATAGTTGTTTTGAATAATCTTTCCAACTATGAATTTAAAATCAATATGTATTCATCTAGAACTAACTGTAGAGCACCCAAAGTAACAGAGGCTCAAAGTGCAGATAACAAAGTGTCACCCATATCAAATGATAGTATATCACTAGTTGGGGAATGCTCAACTACGTTAAGAATCTTTGTACCCTGAGTTGGACAAATAGAGTTCCTTATATTCTTTATCAATGCAATGCATATAATCTTTATCAGCTGACTCACTCTGCCAACTATATTAATAGTTGGGAAATAAGCACTTCTCATCATTTATTGACAAGGCATGGCAAAAAGTAGGGTCGTGCTGAATTATAGTACCTTGTCTTGAATCTCATCCGAGATGATCTACTGAATGTTCAGCACTAACCCAGAAATAAGTGTAAAAACTAAATAGTCTTTGGTCTCCCACAATGTGTTATCATTTGTTGTGTATGCAATCGGGTGTCTGACAATGGACTACCAACCTTAGGTGTTGAACTTCAAGGTATGCCTATAAATAGATTCCCCATTGACCCAAGGGGCATTTTCATCATCTTCAGCAATGTGTCCCGCCAACCACTTGTAGTGCATAACCTTATCATCCACTCTGAACATTTTTACTCTTTTCAAGTCATTTATCTAGAGTTCATGCTCCAAATTCTCCTTAATTGGCATGAATATTTCTCCAAATAAGGCTTTTGAGATAGCCTTTTCAGAGATATCAACCTTTGTACCTCAAACCTATTAGTGTTAAATCTAGGCTATTTTTTAATGTCCTTCTCCTTGCTTAAATGACTGATGTTCTTCACTATAGCTACATAGCTGGAATAACATTCATGCACCAACTCTAATACATAGTTTAATAGGGGGTCTTATTATCCACCCTAACTCGTTCCTCTTAAAGCCCCCATTAGCTTTGGGAATTTTTAGAATGACTCAGATAAGACTCGAGGATCCTCCTGAATACTTCTTTTCTTTCCCCTATCATCTATCTGTGAGACCCTATCAATATAGCAGTCCTTTGCACTAGGGACCATCCATCATCTTGGATAAGTGCCCCATTGAAATAGGGTAGTGCTAGAAGTACCCTTATAGGATTAGGTATTGGACTTATCCTCCTTCTTTGAGGAACTTTCTTCCTCCTATTTTTCACACCCACCCTATTGGATATCTTGCATTTCCTCTTCAGATTGGGGAAGGTCGATGGGGGTGGCAGCTTCAATAAAAGGTCATTAAGGTTGTGGACTTAGCTTGTCACTTTTCTTTTTACTATTTATTAGTGGTCGAAGGAAAATGTTGTTCATTAGATGAACTCATAGGGAAGTCCAGCATAGTTTTACTGGAGATTTTAGACTCACTCTTTGAAGCCAGAAGTGTGTCCTTGGGCACCCTATTTTAGAGATATCCTCCTTCAACTTTGTTTGTACCTTTGATTCCATTATACTTATATTGGAAAAATTTAGAACAATTTTTTAATGATTTGAAATAGTTTCATGAAATGGAACAGAAAACCTTTTCTCTGTTCGTGCAATAATGTCACGATCGATCAAAAGGGTACCTCATAAATATGGTAAAACAATCATATCAGATGAGCCCATACCATAATTGTACATTGGTCTCATGATCCTGAGATGTGTTTGTCTATGAAATCTTGTGAGTTAATAGCTTACACCCACAATGACTAAACCAATGATCGTAGGTCAAAACCATGTTCATACATTATGTCTTGGGATACAATAACACATAACAAATTTTAGAAATGGTTCTTGACCCTATTTACCTTTGTTGACCATAATTTTTTTGACTATTTGGGTACTCAATACTTCCTTATTATGCGTAATCATTCAATAATCAAACATATGGATGTTTTTTTTGGACATTACCACAACATGCTTCCCCCATGACTTTAATTATTGCATTCAGTAGAAGAGAAACAGAACAATGTTCAAAGAACACTTACTTAATTACTCAAAAATTGCGAGAGCTTGTAAATGGTAAGTGTTATTCACTGAGGGTAGCCATATTTTATGATTTAGAGGGTGAAATTTATTTACTTTTTCATTTTTGATTAATTAAAACTTATGAAATTTAAGTGAATGGGGCACATAGTAGTCAGGTCTTAGGTATAGGATGTAGGATTTTAGATTCAAGTCAGGTTGGGTTGGGTCACGATTTTACCACACATATAGACCCAATAGACAACTCAGACATACGATCATGGAATCACACCATGATCATATCTTTTACTCATACAATGATGGTTTAAGAAAATTTACCTAATAACCTAAGAAGCTTAAGTATGACCATGACATGTAACCATGATTATGCCTTCAAATAAAAGATTTGTTGCCTATTTTAATGATCTGCAGGAGCTAGAAGATGATTGCTACCACAAAAGTGATATCACAGTATGATTATAATGATCAATCATTAGATAAATCCCAACTTTTATCTTGTCAAACTCCTCTCAGATGGCAGAACCCCTACAATCATATAATGCTCTCATGGCTTTAGTCTTGAGTCTAGTCTATCATCAACTTTTTCCTGCACAATCCTTGCACCAATAGAAAACATAACCTATAAAATATATACTAAAACATGGGTTGCCTCCCATGAAGCACACTGTTTAACATCATGGTACAACGTCGCTATGTTGGTTAATAAGACTTCACCAACTAGCCCATGTGTTAATCTTATGAAACACCTAATTTAATTTTTTTGCATGACCTATCTCCATTGATAACTCAGACTTCATCAAGGTTTAGCTCCCTTGACTACTCAAATACCATTAATGTTTAATTTTTCATATGACCTCATGTCATTTGTAGTTCCAACAAAGTCCTTCACACATGGGCCATTAAATTTTAATGGTACACAACCATACCCTTTAGCTCAATTGCACCATGTGATAATAACCTCACCATTGTGAATGGTAAAAACCATTTGAGTCATAGTACTATTTAATTTTCTCTTTGCATAGTGATGAGATCTCGTAATCATATAGAAAAAATTCATCTATCTCATTTATCTGCTCTAAACTTATTTTTGCCATAACATGCTATTCCAAATTCTGCCTTTTCAATGCTCACAAACCTTATATTCAAGTTTGATAGGAAAGTGGCATGATTTATCATCCATAAGCTGATATGGAGAAGCACCTATAGGGGTATTGAATGCTCTTTGATAGGTACAAAATGCATCATCTAATACTGTAACCCAGTCTATCCTATTGGCATCCAAATTCTTTGCCAATATAGAATTAATTTCTCAATTGGAGACCTCAACCTTCCCATTCATTTGAGGATATTAAGGTGTTTTCACCTTGTTCTTGACACCATATTTATCAAGTAAGGTCTTAAAAATATGACTACAAATGTTTGATCCCCCATAAGTAATGATATCTCAGGGTGTACCAAATCTAGAGAAGATGTTTTTTTCCAAAAAGGTTGTGACACTCTTACCTTTATTGTTTGGAAGCACAATTGCTTCCATCTATTTGAAATGTATTCATCAACCACAAAGAAGTACTTCATCCCATGTGAGCTCACAAATGGTCCTATAAAGTCAATACCCCAAACAACAAACAACTGGAGCTCAATGATAGTCATCACTTGAAGTTCATGTCTACCCTAGATGTTCCCTTATCTTTAACATTGGTTACAAGTCCTAACATAGTCCTACATATCCTTGTAAATGGTGGGACAATAGTAACCATATTGCATGATATTTTATCTAGTCCACGCACCTCAATTATGACCCCCAACTAGTGACGAGTGACATGCCTCTAAGATATTCATCATCTTAACCTTAGGAATGTATCTCTGAATCACACCATCTACATAAACCCAAAATAAGTATGGCTCATACCAAAAGAAATTCCTCACCACATGCCTGAACCTCTTTTGCTGTTGATAAAACATATTTTCTAGAACCAGATCATTTTCTAAATAGTTGGGTAAATATGCAAACCAAGGAATTAAGTCTTGTGATGCTACTAACACCTGCTCATCTAGAAAAATATCATCAATCTCAAGTTCATCCCTTAGTTTTAGCATTGCATTTTTGTCAAGGCATGATAAATGGTCGACCATTTAATTCTTAGTCCCTTTTTAATCCTTTACTTCAAAATAAATTCCTACAATATAAGTACCCATCAAATCAACCTCATATTTGTATATTTCTTCTCCATAAGGTAAATAAGAGTTGTACGGTCGGTATTCACAATCACTTTTGTGCTAAGAAAATAATACCAAAATTTCTCAAATATAAACACAATCAAGGAAACTTTTGTTTAATCACCGTGTAATTCTTCCAAGTAATGTTAAGTGCTTTTCTAGTATAATAGATTGAATGTAAGAACTTCTCTTGCCTTTGGCCTTAATTAGGACTAGTGCCATGCTGCTAGCATCACACATGACCTTAAATGGCAAGTACTAATTGGAAGACACAATAATGGGGGCTGAAATCAACTTCTCTTTCAAACACTTAAATACCTTAAGACATGCCTTATCAATTCAAATTTCACCTCCTTCCCTAACCACTTGCATAATATATTTCAATTTTAGAGAATTTTTTGATTAATATTTAGTAGAACCCTGCATTTCCTAAAAACTATGAATGCCTGTTACAGAAATTGGTGAAGAAAATTTTTCAATCACCTCAATTTTGGCTTTATCAAACCCAATACACTTTTTTTAAATCTTTTTCCAAAGACTTATACTTTTCTGACCATGAAGTATCACATATCCAAATTAAGTACCAAGTTGCATTACTTTCATCTCGATAAGACTGTAATACCCCAAGACTTTTTCTAGCTTGAATTCATCTCTAGAATGTTAACAGAGAGCTTCAAAAATGAATACTATTTATTTCATATGGAATTCTTTGGATTTAGGGAATTCTTTGGATTTAGACTTCCAATAGAGTGAAAAATTGAATAAGATTTCCATCGATACCAAATTTGCCTGAATACGACACTCGGTGAAGGAGTTATGGCTATTTTAAGTTCCAGTCATAAAACGCTGTGATTTGGAACCTTAGCGCATCACGAAGATGCATAAAATCATAATTGTCAAATTCTTGTAAGACTCTGTGATTTTGGCACATCGAAGATAGGCTTAATTTCATGTTTGTCAATTTTCAGTGGTCCTCCGTGATATTGGCGTGCCGCAGAGAGGGCCAAATCCCCAACTATCTAATTCCAGTGAGGGTCCGTGATATTGGCGTATCACGCCAAGTTTCCAGGTCCCATCTAAGGTGCCAACGCAATACCACCGTATCGCGCCACCATTCATATTCCCAGTTGGCATTTTTTAGTGGCTTGGCGCGATAGTGGCGCGTCACGCCAAGGCCAAAAGTTAGAATTTTGGTCATTTTTCCAGTTCCATTTATGAGTTTAAGAGGGGCATTTTTGTAAATATCCTAGCCCCAAATCCGTCCTAAACAATGAATTAAACCCCTCCAAAGTACTTTACATCCACTTTTCATCAAATCCCTTTCCAGCAAAACCCCAGTTCAACAAACTTTCTTCCTAAGAAATCCAAATTCCTCCATTAACTCTCCAAAGAAATTCAAGATTAAGGATTCCCAAAACAAGGGCTCTAATAATTCATCCCCAAAGCATCAATAGGAATCCAAGATTCGAGTGTTTCATCAAAGATCACAAATTAAGGTATGTAGAGTATGAATAGGGATAATCCTTTCATTCTTGTGACCAAATCTTATTTTAAATTTTACTGTAATTTATATGATTTTCCATCAAATTTAAGATAGAGTTTATACCCATTATTTTTATTTACAAAGCTTATGAGATTCCCAATGATTTAGAAGTTAAATTCCATGGTTATGTTTATACTTTCATGTATATTGCTGAAATTTCTAGATTTTGAGTTGATTTATCCATATTTACATTATCAAGCATGAGCATTTTGGTGTTTTAACATGAGTTTGATGCATGGGTCTTTAAGCCCTAGTGAAAGATTGTTGTTTCAAGATTGTTTATGCTATGAGTATCCTAAGATAAGACTATTCTTAGATTTTTGATAAAGATTTGACCATTTTGGTCCTAAGCTGAGATAAAGATCCCACTTTGTTCATATGAATTGAGATTTAAAGAAAAAAAAAGAGCATAATTATTTTTCTTGTAAATCGTTGTGCTATTTTTGAAGTGGATGTTCTTTAGATTTTGAACATAAGAATGGGAGTAGTATTTAGCACGAAGATAGGTATATTATTATGGTTTTATAGCCCCAGAACTACGTACCACCATAGGATTAAGATTATTCCCACTTCTATGTAGATAACTAAGAGTGTGATCACATAAGATAAGAAGTTCCATTTCGATGGCAAGGGTAGAATGGCCCTACCCAATATGGGAAAGACATGAGACTCCATGGATGCTCACATAGTGTATGTCGGTTAGAAGAACCTCCTAAAAGATGTGCCCTACTCTTAAAAAAGTCTACTGTCTTAAAGCCTTAAGATAAAAGCATGTGTTTTTGAAACTATGGTTTTAAGATTCTTAATGACTTGAGATGAATTATTCCCCTTACATTTGACAAGATAATATAGTAGTTTTCAGAAAAGAACAGATTTTAAAACTTAATGTAATGGCTCACAAAATCTATACTATATGCTTTATTGTTCATGAATTATGATCTTCTGTTTTTAGGTTTCTCAAGCCTCTGTGGGCCATTTACATTTAGCATGCATGATTTTATAAATTGTGATGACATTGTTTACTTATTGCATTCAGCCCTATATACTCAGTATATCATCAAAGTACTTATCCACATATATGTCTATGTGCTACATTGTCTAATAATGTAGGTTTAGGTGCTCAGTCTTAGCAGCGTAAGTGATTTTCGAGCATCTCATCTACATCCCTACAGTTGGTATTTTCAGTTATTAGTAGACGCTTTATTATTAATTTCAGACATTTTGAGTAAGCTAGGGCTTGTCCCAGTGACTCTCTAGATTCAGTCAGTAGATGTTTATCGGACTACTAGATTCAGTTTTAGACTTTTAATTTAGCATTTAAATTTTCCAGTATTTTTTTACCAAGACTTATGAGATTAGTATGTTTTCAGATAAGATTTCCACATCTATTATGATTTTATATTTATTCCCCCTATTTTGAGATCCATACTTAGTAGAAAGCAGCCAGGGTTAGCTCAGGACTACTTGTAGTTCGGAGCACCGTGTGGCATCCTGGGAACTCAAATTTCGAGGCACTACAAACTTTGTATCTGATCCTAAGGTTTAGAGAGTCCTAGGGAGTTAGTCTAGCCATGTCACATAGAGTCTTGATCATCGGTATGAAGCGCGCCACATCTATGGAATATTCTTACAAAATCATCTTTTTCTTTCATGATATATCGTGCATTCATTGTCTCTATTTTCTTCTAACTCATGCTTTCATGTGATAGAAAATTCTCCTTATCAAGCTAACACATACAAAAATAATAACTAGCCACCTCAACCCACACATCCTTTGAATGAGAATATGTCACATGCAGAGTTTTGGGCTACCTTTTAGGCATTAGATTAAGCTGTGATAGCTAATGTTCAGGGAAACCATCAGGCTACAGTCTCACCCTTACCAAATTGGTACTTAGCCGCAGCCAGAATTTGAGATTTTATTAGAATGAACCTACCAGAGTTCTTTGGGTCAAAGGCAGGTAAGGACCCTCAGTTTTATCTAGATGAGGTAAAGAAGATCACCAAAATTATGCATGTATCTAAAGAGAAGAGTGTATAACTAGAATCCTATAGGCTAAAGGATGTTGTATATGATAGGGTGTTGATGTGGAAGAAAGTAGAGGGGTGAATACAACTCCCATGACTTGGTATATATTTCAGGATGCGTTCTTAGACAATTTCTTCCCACATGAGATGAGGGAAGATAAGATAGAAGAGTAAATGAACCTAAGGCAAGGCTTAATGATAGTAAAAGAGTATTGCCTTAAGTTCAACCAGTTGTCTAAGTATGCCCCTTATTAGATGGCTGACCCAAGGTCAAGTATGAGTAAGTTTGTTATCGGTGTGTCTAGGTTGTTAGTTAAAGAGTGTAGGACTGCTATGCTCATTGGAGACATAGATCTTCCTAGATTGATGATGCATGCTCAGCAAATTGAGGAAGAAAAGATGAAGGAACGAGAGAGAGTAAATAAGAAAGCTAGGACAGGGCAATTTGATTATGGTTAGAATAGGACTGGAGAAGGAAATCATTTGTAGTTTCAAAATTGGTCATCTATGCCTGCTTCTTCTTTATCCAGTTCTCTTGTGCCCAAAAACAAGCAGGAATAGTGGGGTAAGTCTTCTATGTCCAGATCTTAGAATAGTGTGAGTGGTAGGCCCTGTTATCCTCAGTGTACTAAGTATGGTAAAACCCATCTAGGCAAGTGTTTGTGGGGTTGGAAATGTTGTTATGAATGTGGCTAGCCGAGTTACAGAATCAAAGAGTGCCCACATGCTAGATTGGAAAATATGGATGTTCGACCCCAGACTCTGGCTAATAGTACACCAGCTCCTCTAGGTCACCCAGCTCCTTCTCAGGGCACATCATTTAGTATTGGTCATGGTCAGCGCCAGAATTAGTTTTATGCTTTACCATCCCATCAGGAGGAAGAGGATTCACAAGATGTTGTTACTGGTATGCTTCGTGTCTTTCATTTAGATGTTTATGTGATGTTAGACCCTGGGTCGAGTTTCTCTTATATGACCCCATTAGTTGTTGTAAATTTTGAGGTAAGTTCTAAAAATATCCCTGAGCCTTTCTTGGTTTCTACTCCTGTAGGCGAGTCAGTTGTTGCTAAACAAATCTATAAGAAGTGTCCTATCACTATCCTTCGTAAAGTCATATTAGCAGACTTGATAGGGTTAGATATGGTTGATAATAATCTTATCCTTGGTATGGATTGGCTCTATTCCTGTTATTTCTTTATTGATTGTCGCACCTATATGGAGAAGTTTTAGTTTCCAAATGAGCCAGTCTTTAAGTGGTCAGGTAATTCAGTATCTCCCAAAAGTCATTTCATATCTTTTCTTAAAGCTAGAAATTGATATCCAAGGGTTGAATTTATCATCTAGTTTAGGTTAAAGACACAAAGTATGAGACTCCAACCCTTCAGTGGTCAATGAATTTCCTGAAGTTTGTTTTGGAAGATCTCCCAAGGGTACCTCTTAATAGGGAAATAAAATCTGGTATTGACATTCTCCCAGCTACTCATCCCATTTCTGTTCCTCCTTATCGTATGGCTCCCATAAAGCTTAAGTAGTTGAAGAGAAACTCAAAGATCTTTTAGATAAAATCTTCATAAGGCCTATTATTTTTCCATGGGACGCTCCCATCCTATTCATGCAAAAGAAAGATGGTTCTTTGCGAATATGCATTGACTATCGTCAGCTAAATAAGGTCATAGTCAAGAACAAATATCCTCTTCCTAGAATTGATGACTTGTTTGATCAACTCCAATGTGCAAATAAGGGAATATGATATTCCAAAGATAGTTTTCAGAACCTGTCATGGTCATTTTGAGTTTCTAGTCATGTCTTTTGGGCTAACCAATGCTCCAGCAGCTTTCATGGACCTCATGAACCGAGTGTTCAAATAGTATCTAGACATGTTTGTCATAGTATTCATAGATGATATCCTTGTATACTCCCGTAGTGAGGATGACTGTATAGATCATCTTAGGATTGTCTTGCAAACTCTTAGAGATCATCTATTTTTTGCCAAATTCAGCAAGTGTGAATTTTGGTTAAGGTCAATAGCTTTTCTCCATCATATTATTTTCGCTGATGGCATTAGAGTTTATACCCAAAAGATAGAAGCCATAAGAAATTGGCCTAGACCCATCTCTTTGTCAAACATTAGGAGTTTCTTGGGTCTAGCTGGTTATTACTGCCATTTTGTTAAAGGTTTCTCATCTATTATATCCCCTATGTCTAGACTGACCCAAAAGAAAGTTAATTTCTTGTGGTCAGATTCCTGTGAGAAGAGTTTTTAGGAGTTGAAGACTCGACTCACTTTACCCCTAATTCTAGCATTACCCAATAGTACAGATGGTTTTGTTGTGTATTGTGATGCCTCTAGAGTTGGTTTAAGTTGTGTGTTAATGCATAGAGGTAAGGTTATAGTCTATGCCTCTAGACAGTTAAATCCTCACGAAAGGAATTACCCAACCCATGATCTTGAATTAGCTACTATGGTGTTTGCATTGAAAATATGGAGACATTATCTGTATGGAGTACATACTATGTGTTAACAGATCACAAGAGCTTGTAGTATAGTTTACTTAGAGGGAGTTAAATTTGCATCAAAGAATGTGGTTGGAACTGTTGAAGGATTATGATATGAGTGTGTTTTATCATTCGAGCAAGGCTAATGTAATGGTAGATGCCCTTAGTAGATTGTCTATGGGTAGTGTTGCTCATGTGGAGAATGATAAGAAAGAGTTAGCTCGAGAAGTACATCGTTTAGCTAGATTGGGTGTTAGGTTAGTCGATTCAGCTGAAGGGAATGTTTGGGTTCAAAGTAGTTCTGAATCTTCCCTAGTTTTGAAAGTGAAGGAGAAGCAAGATATGGATCCTAATTTGGTAAAACTAAAGGAGTCGGTTAAAGACCAAAAAGTAGAGGTTTTCTCCTAAGGGGGAGATGGTGTGTTGAGATACAAGAGTAAATTGTGGGTTCCATGTGTTGATGACTTGAGACAGCGGATTATAGTAGAAGAGCATGGTGCACATTATTCTATTCATCTATGTACTACTAAGATATACCATGACTTGTAGGAAATCTATTGGTGAAATGGTATGAAGAGAGATATAACAGAGTTCGTAACAGAGTGTGCAACTTGTCAATAGGTTAAAGAGAGCACCAAAGACCTGGTGGTACGTTGTAAGAGTTTGGTATCCCTACTTGGAAGAGGGAATAGGTGAATATGGATTTTGTGACTGGTTTACCCCATTTGCATTGTCATCATTACTTGGAGTTCATTTCTTTCCAGTTCATACGTCCTATACAGCTGAGGATTATGCTAAGTTGTATATCCGAGAGTTAGTCAAATTGCATGAAGTTCCTTTGTCTATCATTTCATATAGGGGTGCTCAGTGTACTTCCTAATTTTGAAGAGCCTTTCAGAAGGGTCTTGGTACCCAAGTCCATCTTATTTCAGCTTTCCACCGTAAGAAAGATGGTCAAGCAATGAGGACCATCCAAACTCTAGAAGATATTAAGGGCATGTGCTTTTAATTTCAAAGGTAGTTCGGATGAGCATTTGCCATTTATTAAGTTTGCTTATAATAATAGTTACCATTCTAGCATTCAGATGGCCCCGTTTGAAGCTCTTTATAGAAAGATAGGTAGATCACCCATAGGTTGGTTTGAGGTGGGTGAGGCCATTTTGCTAGGGCCCAATATAGTTTATGAAGCTATGGAGAAAGTTAAGCTGATTAGAGAAATATTAAAAATATCCAGAGTCATCAGAAATCCTATGCAAATATGAGAAGAAGGGACCTCGAGTTTGAGGTTGGTGATCCATTATATCTAAGGGTTTCACCCATGAAAGGGGTAATGAGATTTGGCAAGAAGGGGAAGCTTAGTCCCCGGTATGTTGGCCCTTTCAAAATTATGAGTCATGTTGGGAAAGTAGCTTATAAGCTTGATTTGCCGGCAGACTTATCAGTCGTTCATCCTGTCTTTCACGACCTATGCTTAAGAAGTGCATCAGTGACTCTACCATTGTAGTTCCTTTAGAAAGCTCAGATATTTAGAACAACTTTCATATGAAGAGATTCCAGTTGAGATTTTAGATCATCAGATCCGTAGACTAAGGAACAAAGTAGTTCACTTGGTCAAAGTTCTTTGGCGGAATCAATCTATTGAGGGTGCCACTTGGGAAGCAGAAGCAGATATGTGAGCCAAGTACCCTCACCTTTTCTTCACAAACTTAGATTTACCCAAAGGTAATAATATTCCTTGATTCAGTTCTTTTCTAATCATATATTTAGCTATATAGTTGTCCTTATGTAAGTTCATGCACTCACAGAACTACTCAAAAGCTCAGAATGATTTAGATTCAGTTTTGCAATTGACTTCGGTTGTGCATACTATCCTATAGCTTCAGACTTTCCTTAGTATTCTTAGTCTAACCAACAACATTCGAGGATGAATATTTCAAAAGGGGAGATATTGTAATACCCCGAGACTTTTTCTAGCTTGAATTCATCCCTATAATGTTAAGGGATAGCTTCCAAAATGAATACTATTTATTTCGTATGGAATTCTTTAGATTTAGACTTCCCATTGTGTGGGAAATTGAATAAGATTTCCACCGATACCAAATTTGCCTAAATCCGACATTCGGTGAAGGAGTTATGGCTATTTTAAGTTCCAGTCGTAAAACACAGTGATTTGGGCCCTTAGTGCATCGCGGAGAAGCATAAGATCACAATTGTCAATTTTCAGTGAGACTCCGCGATTTTAGCACATTGTGGAGAGGCCCAATTTCCCGTTTGTCAATTTCCAGTGGCCCTCCACAATATTGGCGCATCGTGGAGAGGGCCAAATCCCTAATTGTCCAATTCCAATCAGGGTCCGCGATATTGGTATGTCACTCTAAGTTTCCAAGTCCCATTTGAGGTGGCAACATGATTCCACTGCATCGCGCCACCAAGTATATTCCCAGTTGGCATTTTCCAGTGGCATGGCGTATCGCGCCAAGGCCAAAAGTTGGCATTTTGGTCATTTTTCCAGTTTCGTTTACGAGTTTAAGAGGGGCATTTTGGTAAATCTCTCAGCCCCAAATCCATCCTAAACAATGAATTAAACCCCTCCAAAGCACTTTACATCCGCTTTTCATCAAATCTCTCTCAAGCAAAACCCTAGTTCAATAAACTTCCTCCCCAAGAATTTCAAATTCCTCCATTACCTATCCAAAGAAATTCAAGATTGAGGATTCCCAATACAAGGGCTCTAAGAATTCAACCCCAAAGCATCCATAGGAATTCAAGATTCAAGTTTTTCATCAAAAATAACCTATTAAGGTAAGTGGGGTATGAACAAGGATAATTCTTTCATCCTTGTGCCCAAAACTTATTTTAAGTTTAAATTTTACTAAAATTTATATGATTTCCCATGAAATTCAAGTAAGGGTTTATACCTATTATTGTTATTTACAAAACTTATGAGATTTCCAATGATTTAGAAGTTAAATTCCATGGTTATGTTCATACTTTCATGCATATTGCTGAAATTTCCAGATTTTGAGTTGATTTATAAATATTTACATTATCAAGCATGAGCATTTTGGTGTTTTAACATGAATTTAATGCATGGGTCTTTAAGCCCTAGTTACAGATTGTTGTTTCAAGATTGTTTATGCTATGAGTATCCTAAGATAAGGCTATTCTCAGATTTTTTATAAAGATTTGACCTTTTTTGTCCTAAGCTAAGATAAAGAATCCACTTTGTTCATTTGACTTGAGATTTAAAGAAAAGAAAGAGCATAATTGTTTTACTTGTAAACCCTTGTGCTATTTTTGAAGTCGATTTTCTTAAGATTTTGAGCATAAGAATGGGAGTAGTATTTAGCACCAAGATGGATATGTTACTACAGTTTCATACCCCAGAACTGTGTGCCACCGTAGGATTAAGATTATTCCCACTTTTACGTGGATAACTAAGAGTGTGATCACATAAGATAATAAGTTCTATTATGATGGTAAGGGTAGAACAACCCTACCCAATGGGGGAAAGACGTGGGACTCCATGGATACTCACATGGTGTATGTCGATTACAAGAACCTCCCAAAAAGATGTCCCCTACTCTTAAAATAGTCTATTGGCTTAAAGCCTTAAGATAAAGCATGTGTTTTGGAAACTATGATTTTAAGATTCTTAAAGACTTGAGATGAATTATTCCCCTTACATTAGACAAGATAATGTAGTAGTTTTCAGAAAAGAACAAATTTTAAAAATGAATGTAATGGCTCACAAGATCTATACTATAAGCTTTATTGTTTATGAATTATGATCTTCAGTTTTCAGGTTTCTCAAGCCTCTGTGATTCATTTACATTTAGCATGCATGATTTTATATATTGTGATGACACTGTTTACTTATTGCATTCACCCCTATATACTCAGTATATCATCAAAGTACTAATCCATATATACGTCTATGTGCTACATTGTCTCATAATGTAGGTTCAGGTGCTCAGTCACAGTAGCGTGAGTGATTTTTGAGCATCTCATCTACATCCCTGTAGTTGGTAAGTCCTCATAGTTCAGGGACTTAGTTAGTCAACACTTTATTATTCATTTCATACAGTTTGAGTTAGCTGGGGCCTATCCCAGTGACTCTCTAGATTCAGTCAGTAGAGGCTTGTCGGGCTACTAGATTCAATTTTAGACTTTTGATTTAGCATTCAGATTTTCCAGTATTGTTTTACCAAGACTTGTGAGATTAATATGTTTTCAGATAATATTTCCGCATCTATTATGATTTCCTATTTTTTTCCCCTATTTTGAGATCCAGACTTAGTAGAAAGCAGCTAGGGTTAGCTCATGACTACTTGTAGTTCGGAGTACCGTGTGGCATCCCGAGAACTCAGATTTTGGGACGTTACAACCACATTATCTATATGAGCTAAGTTTCCTTAAATCGCTCACCCACAACTAAAAAATCGTCCATGGAAACCTCTATAGTGTCCTACACCATGTCGAGAAAGATGGTCATCATACAATGTTGAAAAGCTGCGAGAGCATTGCACAAACCAAAGGGCATCCTCTTAAAATGCAAGCGTATAGGTGAAATTAGTCTTCTCTTAGTCTTTGAGTGCCATGGAAAATTTATTATACCCTGAATAACCATCATGAAAATAATACCTTCCTCAGCTAGCTAGACGGTCTAACATTTGGTCCATAAATAAAAGAAAAATGATCCTTCTCGGTTCATGTATTCAACTTTCTATAATCCATACAAACACTCCATATGGTGACTGGTCTTATAGGAATTACCTCATTCTTCTCTTTTGGAACATCATTGATTCCACCTTTCATTAGTACACATTGGAATAGTTTCATCCAATTACTATCAATAATATGATAAACCACACCTGCAGCCAACTAGCTAATGATCTCTTTCTTTACCACCTCTTGCATAGTCGAATTCAATTTACATTGGCGCTCAATGCTAGGTATAAAATCTGGTTCAAGTTGGATTTTAGTGTGAAAATTCTAGGTGAACTCCCAATAATGTCAACAATAGACCATCCAATAGCCCATTTAAACCTCCTCAACACAGGAACTAAAGCTTCAACTTGCTTCTCTAACAAATTAGTTGCAATGATAACCAAAAATATGTGTTTTCCTCGAGAAATACAAAAAAAAAGCCTTAAGCTCCAAAATAGGAGGCTCTTCAGTATATGCTTTGGCTAGCAAAGTCACTCTATTCTTCAGGTCAAGATCTAACTTCTTTGGTGTATAAGTAAATGAACCCCTATCAATTAGAGAGCTCACTATCTCATCATACTCATCAATACCATCACTATAAATTTCATGGTTATAGTTGTGAGTACCTCAACTCATAATCTCTCTTCAATTTCTACCACAAGTGCATCCTTATCAATAACATCACTCACTGATAACACCCGAATATCCCTTAACTACTTTATGGACTAACAAACATTGAAGGTAACATGCTTATCATTCAATCTAAACTTCATCTGTCTAAACTCTAAATCAACTAAAGCACGCTAGTTACAAGAATAATCTTCCCAAGAAAATGGGAACCTTAAAGTCAAGACTAATAATGTTAACCAAAAATCTAAAAGATGTAACCTTCACCAATATATCATACAAGATCCCACTGGCTTCTTCATGTAAAATGCACCATAATAAGTCTTATAGAGGTAGATTTAAGAGACCCCAACCCCAACTGATTTGTAAATTAATAGGAAAATTAAGTTAATACTATTACCTAAGTCACACAAGGCCTTTTCGAAATTTAAAAACTCGATAGTACAAGGAATAATGAAGGATCCCTGGTCTTTATTCTTATCAATAAGTGAGAGAGAAGCAACTGCACAGAAGTGGTGTGCATTGTCCATAGGCTCAAAACTCACAGTCCTTTTCTTCTTCACAAAGTCCTTCAAAAATTTTACATAACCCGACATTTGTTCTAAATTCTCCACAATAGGGATGTTGATGGACAACTCTTTCAACATTGAGATAAATTTTTGGTGTTTTTACTCTTCAAATTTCTTTTTCAATCCTATGGAAAAGGGGAAATAGGTCTTGGAATAGGCTTTAATACTTGTGCGACCTCCTTCGTTTACCAGACTTAGCCTCTTTTTCAGCAACTAGAGGCTTTTTTGATGCATCATAATCTACTACCAAATTTTTCTCTTTAATTTGATCATCAATAGTGACTGGCTCATCCCTTTAGTCATCGACCATAGACATAGGAAAATATTTTGTAATCTTACTACTCCTAGTAGTGGTGGCTAGGAAATGGACATCTTTATTATTATTATTAATGTTGTTTTTCCACTGTGTGCTAGGTTAAATGCTGATTTAAAATTATGGTCATCTTCTCAAATTATTGCTTAAGCTATTTAATGGCAATTGGATGAGATTCAAATTTCATGATCATTCTTGAAATATTTGCCCTAAACTCCATAAGGTAATTTTCTTTGCTCTCCAACCCCTTAATAATTTTTGCAAAAAATTCTTCCATCCTTAAATTTCCCAAGTCAGCATCATGATTGACTGGTGGAATGTAAATGCCATTTTTCTCTTTGTAATCATCTTTTCGCTTCCAATCACTATGACACTTTGAAAATCCAGGGCAATATTAGAAACATACTTCAAGTATATGAAAAATCAAAAATCATGTTTTGGTGGTTTGATATGTGATTTAGACATATTTTAAGGCCTCAAATAGCTCCTAGCTTATCGATAACTCAAAACATTCCTTAGCAATTAAATTCTTGTGAAGAATATAACTATAGTCAACTTCAAACAAGCATAACTTTTGGATTATTAGTTATTTTTAGATCAATACCCATCATTAGATAGATAATTGCATTACCTTTCGAATGCCACAAGTTTTCCCTTAATCTGATATTGGAGTAAAAGGTTTTAAGGGTTACCTGGGCAGTAGAGGCTGAATTTGGGCCCTTGACCACGACTCAAGTCATGACTCATTGCCAGAACACACGAGTCATGGCATAAGTTGTCGGGACTGCTTCTAGGAGTTTTACAAATGGTTTAAAGGGTATTTTGGTCCTTTTCCACTCTTTAACCCCAAAACTACATTGTTTAAGCTATTGTAAGGCTGAATATAGAGCCTAAACAACTCGAAAGCCTTCATTCTCAACACAATATACGAATTTCTCAAAGAAACATGCGATTTTCCACTTTTCCAAAACAAGAACTTAGGGTTATTCATCTCTAGGTTCCAATCCTCAAACATTCAATTCAAGTATTAAAAGTAATTAGGCATCTTGGTATTCAATGAGGATCTTCTTTCATCATCGTGCTCAACTTATGATTTTTTCCATGAATTTTATGACTTTCATAAAATAGCATTTTACGCCATTGTTACTCTAAGCTTAAATTCAATAGCCCATGATATGATTGTCACTCATAAGCATGTTTTAATGATTATTCATGGTTTCTTAGGACTATATCATATCATTCATGCTATTCTCAAACCTAAGCATGATTTACATGATATTATTTAAGATTTTAAGCTATATGAATTATTTATCAATGTCAAGACTATTAAGCACTATTTATTTTGATTCTTTAGATTTCTATCCAAATTAATTGACATACCATGTTTTCCCATAAAATTTAGTACTTTCACAGACTTAGAAATTATGAACCCTTGGTATGTTGGTAAATTCATGATTTTGGACTCATGCTATGAAATTTTGCTTTTCGCTTTTATGATTAGCCATTAACATCATCATGTTTAGTTGTATTAGTCAAAGCTGATGGGTCTTGAACATAGTATACCTAGGATTTTCATATTAGTGTTAGTTGACATGTTTTGAGCACTTCATGTTATGCATATATTGCTATTTTCAAGAATATTATTATACTAAGCATATAAGTTTTCAGTTTCATTTAGTTAGGAGCAGTATTTAGCATCGAGTGAAAACAGGTATGAAGGCTCACATCAGTTTCGGACTAAGACCTTTAGTAGAAGTCGCTAAGTTCCAAAACTACAGCTCCACTATAGGTTATGAGGGGTTACCCACCAGTTAAGGACTGGAACTATAGTCCTTTGGGATATCCGTTTAGTGGATCCACGCCAGCCAGTGTTGGTAACCTTTAAAAGGTACTAGCACCCTTCTAACTGGGGTTACAGGTTGGACCCCGATTTGGTTAGATTAGGGTATGTCAGTTATTTTTAGATCCCACAGTCCTCAGTTTATGATAAGCTTATGTTTTAGTTCGGATAACCATGACCTTGCATAAGTTATTTCGTTTAAACATTACATGTTTATACTTGGTCATTGCATTAGTTCACATCTCATAGTTTCAGACCCAATATTCGTATATGACCCTAAATATAGTTTTACATCATATTAAACTTTAAGTTGAGATTGCATATAGTATTCATGTTTCTACTACTTCCTAATTTACAGTAGTCATTTAGCTCATAATCTAAAAATATTAGGCCTTATAGCTTTTACGTACAAACATGTTTTAAATGAACATCACAGCAAATGGCTTATGTCCTTATTTTTAAAGAATGTCTTAAGTATTTTCATTACCAGTGCATATCTCAAATACTAAGTACATTCCAAAGTACTAATCGCATACCTCTTATGCCTACATTTTTCATGTGATGTAGATTCAGGTGCTTACTCTAAGGATCATAGTCATATAGGTCACAACATTCAACCAATAAGTGATAAGTTCTCTTATTTTGAGGACTCAAGTCAACAAAAGTTCTTGTATTTTATTCTTATATATATGTATTGATTAGGGATAGGTGAGGGTCATGTCCCGACTACCCATAATCATTATGAATAGATGCCTAATAGATGGTCAGTCAGAGTCATTATACGTAGTTTAAGTTCCTTTTTCTTTCAAATTCTGGTGTTGTAATCTTTAAACCATAATGTATTAAAATAGTGTTTCTTATGATTGTGCTTCCACTCAGTCAATTTAGCTTTTATATAGGTTTTAATTAGTTGCTCAAGCATTATGTCAGTATATGGGCTAGTTTAGGATTACTTGTGGTTCTAAGAACCGTGATATGACTAGGGGTAGCCTCAGACTATGATAAACTTGGTATCAAAGCACAAGGTTCAAGTTTCCTAGGTTGTCTATGAAGTCGTTCCTAGTAGAGTCTTAGAGAATGGTATGAATACGTCTATACTTTTCTTCAACGGGATATAGGGTATTTAAGAAATATTTCCCTTCTTTCATGTCATAGATTATGCAGTGGATATGTTCTCTAATAAACTTATACAAATTCTAACTTTGCTCTATTCCTACTGACTTTGCCTTATTTTTAAGGAAATAGAACCATTCAAGCTTAAATTTTTTGTGGATAGAGTTTTCTTAGACAGTCCCTACAAATAATTATGAGATTGCACGCAGGCTTAAAAGGACCCCATCGATGCCTTTAAGTTCCAAACTTTGAAAGATTTTGTTATTATTTATGAAAATTATGCATTTAGCCAAAGTAAGATGTTCTCTCAAATCCCCTCTCTAAATTCTATTGTAGCATGACCTAGAATTAGAAGAATGGGCCTAGAAGAATAACAACAGTGAACTGGGGATATTTTTAACTAGATTTAGTAGATTATGTATCTATGTTTCCAGAAAGGTGTTGTGCAGATTGAATAATAGCACTTTGAGAGAAATTTACTAGTTAAGGAGGGAACTAGAGTATATTAATGCTTTAGTTAGGATAGAGATTAGGCAGCGATCAGAAAGATACAGAAGCTTGTTAACGTTGAATATGTTCATAAGATTTTGTGTTTCTTAGTGTTTCATGATTCCTATCTAGTAGTAATAAGTGTGTATTAGTGTATGAGAAGTTCTATGGTCATCCATATTAAGATTTAGAATCTAAGATTGAATTTTTTATGACCAAGATAATAGAAAGAAGATTTTTGAATTCTATAAATAAAAGTGTGAACCTCGAGTATTGTGATAACTCAAAAGGTTTAAAGTAATAAGAACTTACGTTATTGTAAATACTATTAAGGCTATAGAAAGTTAAGAGTTGTATCTTAAAAGAAAGTACTATTTGTGGGGATTAGACTTTCAGGTATAGTCTTTCAGGAGGAGTTTAGTATTTATACATACCATTATATCTCGAACTCTAGAGTAGAGTGATTTCAGTTTAGTTTAGAGTTTATAAAAGAGGTCCATAGACTTAAAATGATGTTTTAAGTCTAGGGGGAGATGATAGAACAAGGAACCAAGTCAGGTTTTTGGTCTCTAATAATGATGCTAATGAGTTCTAGAATAATAGTAGGGGAGGAAGATACCCGAACCATTCTTATCTCAGTACAAATTTTTGTACTTTAGTCATTATGACATTTACTCATGCCTTACAAGTTAGCTCTATGATCATAGCTCATATTCATGCACTTTATATAGAATTATGTCAACTCTTAGTTCTTAGTATGAGGTTTAACAGTTCACTTTGAAGTACGACTCATATTCCATGGATTTATAAATTCCAAACTCAACTCATGTAGTTCATTACTCATTTACTCATGTTTTACAGTATTCTCAATTCCTAGAACATATGGTATTCCCTTAAGGACTAGTGAAATTCACATGATGGCACGTATGTCCTCAGTTTATATCACTTTAATGTATCCATGCCTTTGATACTCTATTTCTCAAGCCTCAGATAAGTGTCAAAGTTATGTATAGTATTTTTTCATGCTTTAGGTCCTCATGTTCTAGCCTTTCAGTGACCTCTCCTTATGTAAAGATAGTAGTGATAAAAATAGATGAACAATGGTTTAGATGGGAGAGAGTAAATATTCTGTATTAGGGAAAGATTGTTGTATTCTTGTTTTCTCTAAGGCTATAAGTAGATAAATGCATTGTGCGCTAGTGAATTCCAAGTAAGAGGTTAAAGTTAGTTGTTGAAGTGGTAAGGAGTATTATTCTTGAGATGAGAGCTCTTAAAACACATAAGATATCAAATCTGTGGTTTAGACTTGTATTATGGTGTTATGTGTAGTACCTTGTGACTTTGAGTTACTCTTTAAAATGGTGAGAGACTTTAGTTCAACTCAAACTTTGGTAGAAGCATTTATCAATACCCATGTGATAATTTTAGGTGGCTTCAAAGGAAGTGTAGTAATTAAGAGGAAAAATGCAGTTGAGGGAGTATTTGACAAGTGTGGCTAAGCTTGAATATTAATAATTGCATTGTCTAAGGCATAATAATTCTATCCTAGCTTATGTTTATGTGCCTATATTCCATGTTATATAGTTTTAGACATGTTCCAATTACTTATCAAGACATCTCACTCAAATCATGCTCAATATTCTTTGATCCATAAGGTTATTAGAACTTCTGACAAGGAGTGTTGAAGGTAATAAATATTCCTTTTCTAGTGACTCAGAAATTTTATTTCACTTGATATCATATTTTAGTTCTAAATATCCATTTGTTCCAGGGATACTTTAGTAGAGTTATAAACATTCAATATGAGTCAGTCCATCTACACAATAATTCAGTTTAAAAATCAGACAGATAAGCTCCTATAGTTTTCCATCTTTTCATTTAATCTTACTATTCATAGTTTCATAAATATGCCTATTCAATGAGGTTATCTATTTTCATTCATTATATGTGTAACCTCAGTGGAGTCCTTACTATAAGTCTAAATCAGTCCGAACCATAATAGATTCCGAGATTTAGAAATCTCTATCATGTTAGTTATCCAACTTCGAAATTCATCCAGACGGTATTAATAAGTTCCTAAATTTTCAAACTAGTTAAAGTTTTATTTGAAAATTCAGTCATCACATCCATATTCATCTCTTAGAATTCAATGTCAGGGATTACATCTCTTTTCCTATTCTTTCAGCCAAGTCATTCTTAATTCAAGGATGAATGATCTCGAGGAGGAGATATTGTGATACCTCAAAAATCAAGGACACTATTAGAACCATGATTCAAGTATAGGAAAAATAAAATATCATATTTTGGTGTTTTGATAAGTTATTTATACATATATTAAGTCCTCAATAGCTCCTAGCTTATATGCAAGTCAAAACATTTCTTAGCGATTAAATTCTTGCGAAAAATATAATGGTAATCAACTTCAAATGCGCATAACTTTTCGATTACTAATAATTTTTAAGATCACTACCCCTCATCATATATATAATTTAATTACCTTTCCAATGCCACCAATTTTTCCTTAATCCAATATCAGAGTAAAAGGTTATTGCCAAATTACTAAAGCACTGTCAGAGCTGCCAATAATAACAAACCTAATAACAACTCATTATCAGACATAATGGGTCATTAGGAGGGAGTAATTACATGGGCAGTAGAGGCTGAATTTCATCCCCTAACCATGACTCAAGTCACAACTCATGGCCAAACCCTTTGAATTGTGGCCTAAGTCGCCAGGACTACTTCCAGGAGTTTTTTAGATGATTTTAAGGGTTTATTTTGGCCTTTGCCCCCTCTTTTAACACCAAAACTATATAATTTAAAATATTCTAAATATGAATATAAATCCTAAATGACTCCAAGTCCCTCATTCTTAACACGACACATGAATTTGTCAAAGAAACATGTCATTTTCCACTTCTCCAAAGCAAGAAATTAGGGTTCTTCATCTCCAAGTTCAAATCCTCAAAACTTTAATAATGAATCGAAAGTAATCAGGTATGTGGGTATTCAATTAGGATATCATTTCATCCTCATGCCTAAATTATGATTCTGTTCATGAATTTTATAATATTCGTAAAATAGGATTTTACCAAATTGTTACTCTAAGCTTAAATTCAAAACCTGGTGATATAACTGACACTCATAACCATGTTTTAATGATTATTCATGGTTTCTTAGGTATATATCATATCTTTCATGCTATTCTTAAACATAAGAATGTTTTACATAATATTAGTTAAGATTCTAAGCTATATGAATGATTTATCTATTTCAAGACTATTAAGCACTATCTATTATGATTTTGCAGATTTCAATCCAAATTAATTGACATGCCATGTTTTTCCATGAAATCTAGTATTTTCACAGACTTAGAAATTATAAATCCCTAGTATATTGGTAAATCCAAGACTTTGGACTCATGTTATGAAATTTACCTTTACTCTATTATAATCAGCTTTAAATATTATCATGTTCAATTGCATTAGTCATAGTTGGTAGGTTATTAACACTCGATACCTAGGATTTTAATGAGTGTATCAATTGACATGTTTTGAGCACTTCAAATTATGCATACATTTCTATTTTCAAGAATATTACTATACTAAGCATATAGATCAGTTTTGAGTGTCATTCAATTGGGAGTAGTACTTAGCAAAGAGTGAACGTAGGGATGAAGGCTCACCCATCACTTTAGGATTGAGACCTTTAGTAGAAGTTCCTAAGTTCTAGAACTATGGCACCACCATAAGTTATGAGGGGTCTCTTCCCAGTTGAGGACTGACACCCTAGTCCTTTAGGACATTAGTTTAGTAGATGCATGGCAGCCAATATTGGTACCCTTGGCAAAATACTAGCACCTTTCTAATTAGAGTTATAGGTTGAACTCTGATTTTCTTAGATTAGGGTATATTGGTTATTGTTAGCTCCTGTAGTCCTTAGTTTGTATTCAGGTCATATTTTAGTTCAAATATGTATGACCTTGTATTTAGTTATTCAGTTTTATACAGTACATATTTATACATGGTCATTGCATCCATTCACATCCCACTATTTCAGACCATGTGTTTATACATGACCCTAAGTATAGTTTTACAACATATTCAGTTTTAACTTAAGATTACATATAGTATTCATGTTTCTGTCGCTTCCTAATTTATAGAAATATTTTAGATCATGATATAGAAATTTCACTATGCCTTACATCTTTTACATCCAGACATGTTTTAAATGTATATTTCTGTCTACATTTTTCATATGATGTAGATTCTGGTGCTTACTCTCAAGATCATTGTCAAGCAAATCACAACATTCTACCAGCAGGTGATGAGTTCTCTTATTTTGAGGACTTAAGTCAGTAGAAGTTCTTGTATTTTATTTTCTTATTCATATGTATTAATTATGTATAGTCAGTAGAAGTACTCTTTGTAGAGGCTTTATAGATGGTCTGTCAGTGTCAATTTATGTAGTTTAAGTTCCTTTTTCTTTCAGATTACAGTGTTGTAAACTTTGAACAATTATATATTGAAATAGTTTTTCTCATAATTATGCTTCTGCTTATTTAGTTTAGCTTTTATATATGATTTAATCGGTTGTTTGAGCATTATGCTAGTGCATGAGTAAGCTTTAGATCATTTGTTGTTCTAACTATCGTGTTATGACTTGGGGATAGTCTCGAGTCACGACAATCACTATCTTGATCCCTACTCCTTCTCTGTACCCAAGCCTACATATATCAATTTTGAGTGTCATTCAGTTGAGAGTAGTACTTAGCACTGAGAGAACATAGGAATGAAGGTTCACCCATCAGTTTAGGATTGAGACCTTTAGCAGAAGTTCCTAAGTTCTAGAACTATGGTACCACCACAGGTTATGAGGGGTCTCTTTCCAGTTGAGGACTGACACCTAGTCCTTCGAGGCATCATTTTAGTGGATCTATGCCAGCTAGTATTAGTACCCTTGGAAAGATACTAGCACCCTTCTAATTGGGGTTATAGGTATAACCCCTATTTTCTTAGATTAGGGTATATTGGTTATTGTTAGCTCCTAAAGTCTTCAGTTTGTATTTAGGTCATGTTTTAGTTCAGATATGCATGACTTTGTATTTTGTTATTCAGTTTAATACATTATATGTTTATACTTGGTCATTACATCCATTCACATCCCACAATTTTAGACCTTGTGTTTATACATGACCCTAAGTATAGTGTTACAACATATTTAGTTTTAACTTGAGATTACATATAGTATTCATGTTTCTACAGCTTCCCAGTTTATAGAAATGTTATAGATCATGATCTAGAATTTCACTATGCCTTATCATTTTTACGTACATACATGTTTTAAATGTATATTTCTGCCTACATTTTTCTTGTGATGTAGATTCAGGTGCTTACTCTCAGGATCATTGTCAACCAAATCATAACATTCTGCCAGCGGGTGATGAGTTCTCTTATTTTGATGACTAAAGTCAGTAGAAGTTCTTGTATTTTATTTTCTTATTCACATATATTAATTATGTATTAGTCAATAGAAGTTCTCTTAGTAGAGGCTTTATAGATGGTCAGTCAGTGTCAATGTATGTAATTTAAGTTCCTCTTTCTTTCAGATTACTGTGTTGTAAACTTTGAACAATTATATATTGAAATAGTTTTTCTTATAATTATGTTTCCGCTCATTCAGTTTAGCTTTTATATATGATTTAATTAGTCGCTTAAGAATTATGCTAGTACATGAGTAAGCTTTGGATCGTTTGTTGTTCTAAGCATTGTGTTATGACTCAGGGGTAGTCTCGGCTTATAAAAATCACCATCTTGGTGCCTACTCCTTCTCTGTACCCAAACCTATTATAATAGTTTCTATAGTAGTTTTGACCTTGATCCCTCATTTAGAGTTCCAATTGTCTTGATTATACACTTAGCCTCAGGCTTGGAAACCCACCACTTTTCTATTTAGATACTTTGCCTTCTCTTTAGAGCCTGAATCATCATGACTTAGTGTTTTAACTTAGGACCTACTGCATTTACCTTTTTTGCTACAACCACCTTAAATTTCTATGTAAGCAACCTAATCTCAATTATCAATTATGCAACTTATTATGCTACCAAATCATCAAGTTTTCTCTACTCAGCATATCCTCAATCACATAAGCTTCAGTGGGAAGTTTGGTATCTCTAGTGTGCCAACCTCGATTAGTATAAGAAATCCAATTAATAATCTCTATTACCATGTACCAATGCAAGCTCATGAGTGCTCCTCCATTAATTGTATCCACTATAACCTTCCTATTTGTGTACAAAGACCTATAGAAGATCTCAAGCAAGTTCTAAATTAACATCTTTTGATTTGGGTTGTTTTGAAGCTTTTTATTAAACCTTAACTAAGTCTCATACAATACCTCCAAATAAATCTATTTGGATTTGTAAATATTATCTTTCAATTAGATTATTTTGGATGATGCAAAAATCAATTTAAGAATTGAGTCCTCAACTCTACCAAAATAGTAATTGAGCTATATGGTAACTCAGCAAGACACAAAGTAGTCTCTTTCCTTAGAAGGAAATTAAAAACCTATAGTCAAATGGACTCTTAGCTCACCCAAGGTATATTATATGAAGTGAAAATTCCCAAAATGTTCATGATATGCAAATTTTCATAGTAGTAGGAAGTCCTGTAGAAACCCCCTTCAGATTCAGCAACTGTATCATGGCACTAGTGATATTGAACTTTGTCCCCAGAGGTAAAGTTAGTTGAATGATATAACAATCTCAATTTACTCAATAACGTCTAACTCGTCCTCTGCTTCATCAACATAAAGAACATAGGGTTGTAGAGGCTGTTGCCTTTGATTTTTAGCCTATCTTTTTTGCTCTTTAATTACTGCCAGATTGTCTTCTTTTTCTTGTCTAGCTTTAGCTTCTGCATGTCCAATTCTTTCTTCACTTGCTTCCTATCTTATAGCCTCTGGCCTTGAATTCTACTCTATTATGAGTCTAGAAGTTGTCTATTCTATAGTCTTATAAAGTCCAAGTTGATAACTTAGATCAACTAATCCCGACATATCATCATGCACATCATTATATTGAACCCCTTGATTATGAACCTCGTCATTCTCTATTCTTCTACTAGATATTATAGTTCTCATAAGTACAAGATCAAGTGGAATTAGAGTATTTCCTTGACTCCAAGTATTGGGCATACACTAGTATATGCAATAGAAATCATAGAAAAGTAAAATAAAAAAAAACAATATCCCAGCAAGCACAATCATAAATTCCATAAGTTTATTCCCTGACAATGATGCCAAAGTTTGGTATTTCCTTAATTAAGCCTCCCAAAAAGTAATAATTGCTAAATCAAATATAGAACCCTATAAGGTTGGGGTTAATCCCAAAGGTAATAGGTCAAATTCTATTAATGATTTGTCTAAGTAACTAGAGAATAAATAAAAGAGGGGGGATTTTGTGAGACAAAATCACAATAGTACTAGTTGTTGGTGTTAAATTTATGATTAATATGAAAAAAACACTAGGATTGTAATCCCCATGATTTTATAACTACACATGTTTCTTGTGTTAGAAAAATTTTCTAATGTATTGCATGTAAAATCTAACAAGAGAGGCTCATATAAATATCTCTCGACCTTGGATGGATAAATTTTCCTTTTTTCCGCTCAGATTTCGAGTGTCACTCTCTTAAACCTTGTTGTTTATCATAATATAACACCCTAGATTTTCAAACCTTAGAAAATTTCCTGGATTTTACGACTAAGGGGTACCAGTTCTACATTGGGGTACAATTCATATGGGTTGGTTGTATACTGACAAATGTTGGTTGGTGGGTTAGATTGGTTTCTGGAATGGATGCGACTTGGCAGATACGAGTCATATTAGTGGATACAGGTCATCAGTTTTGGGGTTTTTATTTTACTTAATCTTAGACTTGGTAGCTTAACATGGATTTGAGTATGAGTGGCTTACCATGAGCCATAAGAAAGTGTACTAGTTATACCATGGATTAATATGGTGGACAGTGTTAAATCCTCCTTGATTCTACTCTGCCAGGGGTACATGTCAAAGGTGTGAGTCGTATGCTTGGCATACGACTTGGTTTGGGTAAGTCAGACCTTGGATAGTGTTGGGTCCAAAGGGGAGGACTAGGGTACGAGTAGTGGGTACCACTCGGATTGGTGGCTACGACTAGTATAGTTAGTCATACCCATGACAGCATACTACACTTTTGTACCTCATTGGTGAAAATCCAAGTACCAGCTTCCTCCGTTGATTTGAGTTCGTACGGTGTTGAGATTTTGGAGATAGGTAAGATCTTAGAGTTCGAGTCACACATTTCCTTCTATCTAATTATCATTCAGTCTTTTGTTTTGAGATAGACATATTGACTACTTTTGTTTTGAGTTATATTATTGACACTAGATTCTCTTGTACTGACTATACCAGGTAGTGGAATTGGTATTCATGTTTGTCTATTTATCTAGCTAGAACATTGTTTATTTTTAATTTATATTTAATGATTTTCCTTATGTTGGCATGTCTTACCAAATTAGCCTATTGGGTCATCTCCGGGTTATGGTATTGGCTTACCTACTATAGGGATATAGTAGGTGCCATCGTGACTTGTAAATTAGGCTTTGACAAATTGGTATTAAAGCCTAGATTTCACCTTTATTGTTGGTACAAGAGCAAGTATCCAGTAGAGTCCTGTGAGTCAAAGTATTGACGTTCGTTTCCTATCTTCGGGAGGCTATGGGATATTCTTAGGAGTTCTTCACTTCTTTCACTCATATCATGCTAAGAGTCTGAGTTGGTTTTAAGAATATCCCTTTGACTTTACTCTTTTACAGATAGCCAGGACCCATACTAGCTATATAAGATGAGGGTCTTGAGACTGATCCCTACACCTATTTGTGGAAGACCTAGAGGCCGAGGATAGCCTCGTGGTGTGTCCTTAGCCAAGTTCTAGTAAGGCTTCCTTCCCCAGACTCTATTCCTACACATGATCTCGAGATTCTTATACCATAGCCAGTAGTACGACAGGGACCAACCCAGGCTCCACAAGGTTTTGTTCCCTCTTCACTACTCAGAGATGCCTTGATTCAACTTTTTTGGATTATTGGTGGTGTGCCTTCTAATGTGAACATTCTATTGATCAAAACGATACTGAGGTGGGGGCATAACCTGTAAGTCACGACTCGAACAAAGGCCTAGTCGTGACAAGTATCTCAAGTCCGCTGTGGACTGAAGACCGTCCCCTTTGCCTAGTCAAACAGACCACAATACACTAACAATGGCTAAATTCCTAACCTATAACAAGATTGATAAACATAAACTCAAGAAGTTTAAGATACATCACAACCAATACCCAGTCCATATTCATCCACAAAGCCTTTAAAAAAACCGCATCAATCTAAGTTGGGACATGCCCCCGATGATACCCAAAGAAAGTCCTGAGAAAATTCTATAATAATAGATAAACCAAGATGAAACGATCTTCCGTAAGAATGAGGCTCACCAATTCAAGCTCACTACTAATAACTTGGAAATTCTACCACTGCGCAAGAAAAGTAGAAGTTCCTTCGGACCCAGCATCGCGTGGGGATACAGCGCCCGTGGATGGTTAGCGGGTTGTGAGATAGCATTTAACTCAGGGATAAAGGGTAAAATAATGCCATGATCAACAATTCAAACCATTCAAAATCAATGAACACCATCATATGCAAATACATACATATATGCATACATATATACCTATATATATACATACATATATACATATGTATATATATATATATAACATGTTGAGGTAGGGAATAAGCCTTAGCATGAGCATTAAAAACTTAGCCTAGATTGTGTACCATTGATTGTCCTAAAACCAACCCACTGGGTATATGGGTTCAGCTGTCACCCCCTGGTTGGGCCCTAGTGCATATTACCTATAAGAACTGGAGATATCATAGAAGGCCTGGGAATCCTCATAACCTACACCATATATGTTAAAAAATATATATAGTGCAACATAAGCACACGATCATCTAGACCAACCCTCACGTCAGCAAATATGAGCTTCCAGTATCAATGCCTCAGGAATAACACCTACACAGCTAGCTACACAACCCCTTTTAAGCCCAATTAAAATATTTAGCACATAACTCAATCCATTAGTTTAAGGAGTTAATTATTAAGGCATCTTCAAGTGGTATCATCATACCGGCTATAGCTTGCAAGCAAACGTCATTGAGCCATCGCTTGGAGAATCTTTGTACCCTTGACTCCATTATTAAAAGCAACTTGAGGGATTCATTGCACCCCACAAGGTTTTCAAAGTTATTTATAGTCATTTATCCATTCATGCAATGAATTAGTATTAAATAAATAAACCTATTGATTAATAACATTCTAAAGCCAATTATGCAAGTGGGTTGTGGTTCTCATCAATTTCAATACCAAATCCAATTATTTGGGGAATCCTTGTACCCCTAGTTTCACTTTTCACAAGTTTGGGGGAATCCTTGTACCCCTAACTTCATTCACCAATTCCATGCACCCCTATGAGAGTACAAATCATCAATTTAAATATAAAAAATCAAGAATAATCATGGGAAAAGTATTTAAACCAATTAAATTCAATACCCTTAACCCATCTCTCAAAACCCAATATGAAAAATATTTGAATACTAAACCAATTTATGCAATAAAGAAAACACTAGTTTAAGGAGAGAGATACATGCCTTGATCACCAGGAAATTAGAAGAGAAAACCACACTTAAGCCCCAAAAGACCAAACCCTTGAAACCATAGCCTTGTCTTTGAATGGGGAATTTCACAGAGTTTGACAAAGGATTTACAATTGATAAGTGTTCAACTTAATGTCCCTAAGGTGTTTTATGTACAGGGGGTTGACATTGCCTAAGCGCACACGCAAGTATACATGGTCTTATCAAGTAATATAGTGGCTTCAAGGAAGCCCAAGTATCAATCTCTCAGGGACTTGTGTTCGCCGCCTATCTAATTCTAGCCTTACTAATTGACAGAAAGAAAAACATTTCCCAACCTATAATCTTTTACGTAATATGGACATTACAACTACATCGTTGAGCAAGAATGTAATAATTCAATTAATTTAATTAAAGCTTTCATCCTACGTTCAAATCAAGTAAGGTATCTAAGTACATTCCTGTCCTAGACGCTAAGTTTAATTCTTTATTTTATAAAAGAATAAAAACTCAAACTTTGTTCATTCCCAAGTTCTATCTCCCTACTCCCTCTCCCGAGATCAAAGGTTGACATTATATGTATTCTAAGGGTCGCTAATCCTTAAAATAATTAAAACAAGAATAAACAAATAACCAAATATGATAAGAAAAATTAATCAAAATTAATTCAAAACAATAGTACTCATGTTCTTGGCTTTAACCCCGAAAGGAGGGTTTTTAGACACTAATATTCATAATCACGATCCATATAATTGAATACATGATCCGAAAAGTTAAAGACTAAATAAAAATAATAAAACCTAATTGAGCGTGTAGAAGCCTTTCTAATCTTTCTCCAAATCTGTGTCTCGTATTGACCAAAAAAATCTCCCCTTCGTCAGGCTTGCATGCAGGTATATACATATTTGTGACCAGCTATCTTGTACCTTATATATTAAAAGGAAAAGTGTTTTTGGCCACAAAATTTTGGCCCAAATTTTGCCACAATATAAAATACACATGTTCACACTATAAACTAGTTTTATTTTGAACTTTGTTATCGTTTTATCTTGAAAGTTGAATATATTTTTTATCCTATTTCCAATACATTGAATATGTTAATGAGATTAATTATGATTAGTTCAAATATGGAAAAGTGTTTGTTTCATGATTTATATTCATTGTTAATTGGACAAATAAGTTTTCAATAATCCTTTTTCTTAGGTAAATATATTTGTTTAAGTATTATTCATATTTAATATGTGTATTTCTAGAAAATATATTAGCTAGAAATCTCTAATTTTAATTAGTATGATTTTACACCTTTTCAGGTTAAGAAAAAAATAATTAGGTAGAGATATCAATATTTCAATGTAATCTTAGTCAATGTGTATTCTTTCATAGTAAGAATTTTATTTGTGACAGTAAAAAACAACCAGTACTTTAATTCGCATTTTTTAAGTTTGAACATAACACCCTTGACTCTAGCTACGACTGTTCAAAATCAAATCGAAACCAATAATCTTTAATGATAATTTGATTATTGGATTAATGGTTCGACTTATTGGATTACCAGATGTAAAGTATGACGAGTTGTTGTTACTGTAATATTTTATAAATTATGCTTGAAAATTATTTAAATATATACGTTAATTTTATTTAAGCACAATAATTTAAAAAATAATTAATTAGTGATCATTTTAGTAACAAATATAAGTAATAATTCACGATTTATCAAATCGGCGTAATATAGTGGTGAATGAATTGTATAACACTTATTGGTTCGACATATGTGAACTATATGCATGATTTCTATAAGTGTCGATGTTTACCAAACCTAAAGTGCGGTGAGTTGTCGTTATTGCAGTATCTTACAAATTATGAATGAAAATTATTTAAATATATATTTTAATTTTATATAAATATAATACTTAAAATAAATAATTAAAGGTCATTTTAGAAACAAATATAAGTAATGATTCATAATTTATCAAATCGGCGTAACATATGGGCAAAAGACTTGTACCATCAATATTTATGTCTCACTCTCTTTAGTTTGACATATATGAACTATATGCATGATTTTTATATATGTCGAGATTTATCAGGTCTAAAATTTGTTGAGTTGTCATTATTGAAATATTTCACAAATTATGTGTAAAAATATTCAAATATATAGTTTGATTTTTATTTAACATAATAATTAAAAGTCATTTTAGTAATAAATATAAGAAATGATTCACAATTTATCAAATCGGCATAGCATAAAGGCGAAAGACAATCAACACTTCTGTCTCACTCTTTTTGGTTCAACATACATGAACTATATGCATAATTTATATAATGTGTCGACATTTATCAGTTCTAGAGTGTGTTGAGCTGTCGTTATTGAAATGTTTCACAAATTATGTTTAAAAATTATTTAAGTATACAATTTACATTTATTTAAATATAACAATTAAATATAATTAATTGGTGGTTAATATATATATATATATATATATATACATACACATACAACAACAACAACAACCTCAGTGTATTCCCACATAGTGAGGTCTGGGAAGGGTAATATATACGCAGTCCATACCACTACTCCCGGGAAAGTAGCAAGGTTGTTTCCGATAGACCCCCGGCTCAAGACTTATATATATATATATATATATATATATATATATAAGTAGCGATCCACAATTTATCAAATTGGAGTTACATAAAGGCGAAAGACTTGTACAGTCAACACTTACATCTCATTCTTTTTAGTTCGACACATATGAAGTATGAACTATGTGATTTCTATAATATGTCAACATTTACAATGTCTAAAGTATTTGAGTTGTCGTTATTGAAATATTTCACAAATTATGGTAGAAATTATTTAAATACGCAATTTAATTTTATTTAAATATAATAATTTAAAAATAATTAATTATAGATTATATTGATAATATATAAGTAACTATCCACAATTTATCATATCGGCGTAACATAAAGGCGAAAGACTTGTACGATCAACACTTATGTCTCACTCTTTTTGATTTAACATATATGAGTAATCAATTCTTATTTTTATTTTCATAATTTTAAAAAATAATTAAGGTAAGTGAAAATTGTGGGATTACATTGGGTATATTATTGTAGATAAAAATTTAAAGAATTAAAATTTTGGTCAAAATTTATCGATGATCATCTAACATTGAGTTTGTTACACAAAAAATTACTTTCAATCCTTTTTTTGTTATGTAAAATCACATAATTTTAATAATTATATAAAAATATTTTGCTATTTTATCACATAAAAGTATTTCATCTTTAAAATATATCAGGATAGAAAAATAGTTAAATTATCTTTTTTAAAATGTTATTGATACTACGTTAAAAATAGAAAAATAAATTTATCCTAATAAATTTATACTACGATAAATTTCTAAAATATATTAATTTATACTATAAATTTTATCCTAATAAATTTAGTATTTGAAAATCAATTTATAATAAATGACTTATACTATATAAACGGCTTAAACGGCTACTTATGTAACTTTGGGAATTATTAATATTATGCATTATTATTATTTCTCGTATAATAATAATAGCCATTTATTATACTATATATTTAAATATAATTTAAATAATATTTTCTTAATACATCATATATGTACCTTAAATTCATTAATCATTCTTGTATAAATCAATTTTACTTGTTCAATGAATTTGGAGAATAGAAAAAAGTTATTGCGTTGATTAAGAAAATTTGGAGGAAATTTATTTAAGAAAAGATTCACAAGGTTATCTAAGTCTTTTCACAATTGTGGCCAAATTATGGCAAAAAAATTGTGGTCATTTAGCACTATCCATGTTAAAATACTACAAGTCCTATTTGAATTAAAAGATTTCACGGATTCCAACAAAAGGAATTCCCACCTTTGACTTTCCTTTAATCAATTTGCCAGGCACTTTTTGAATTAAAATAGGAAAATGTAACCAGCTGTTGTCGGAAGAATTTGATTGAAATTGCCCGATCAGCAACGCGTTGACTTCGCTTCATCTCACTGAAATTTGCATCCAAAAATCTAGTTAAGTAGAGAACGTCCTATCCTTTGTCCATGCATTTTGTAGTGTATTTTCAATGAATTTTCGGCCTTTAAATCATCAATATATCACCATAATCAGTTCGCAAAGCCTCCTAAAATATCATACACCACATATTAAAGATCAAAACAATACAATAACCTCAACGATAAATCAAAACAAGAGCTAAGATAAGGCAAATTCGCAATGATCTTTCACTTATTATTTCGACTCTTGACTTAATTAGATTGAGATTTGAACATTACAAATAAGTTATTCCATGCATAATTACACCATTAAAACATATGGAATAAATTAAATACATTAGAATCCACCGAAACCAACTAGACACATACCTAGCTAAAGCTAGTAAAACTATTTTTTCGAATTGAACTCTAAATGACTCAATTAAATACAAACTTATTTGAAATATACTTTAGACATTGTAAATACACACTTGGACACTTAAAAGCCTATTTATATCAATATGAATACGTTAAGCACACAAATTGCACTCAAAATAAGGCGAAATAAGCTACCATAACGATACAAAAGTGTATAAAATCACCTAAGATCATAACCCCATACTTAAACTCTTGTTCGTCCTCGAAACTCTAAGCATAAAAATATGAGGTGACGCTACACTTCTATTAAAATAAAGACACTCAAGCTAGTACTACAATGACTACATGGAATGAAAGTTTCTCCACAGAGCATGTTATATACACAATTGATAGCTCATGAATACTACTCCAAAACATCCTAGTCTCAAGAATTGACTCACCTAAGTGGCAAACTCATGCATATTGCTCAATCAACGACATCATACAAATCACCCATATTCATCAACCATGTGCCCCTCACAACAAGAGAGTTACCCATAATTACTTACAATAATGCAACTTATACACAATGTGTACAAGAATCAAATTATGCCCACTCTCACACAGAATTCACAAGTTACACACAATGAACCATAGGCTTGCCTTTATTGTAATGCTCTACTAATAGTCGAATGTAAATCTTAGGATCAAATAGGACTTTTTCAGGTTGTAATATAGGCTAAGGAACGAGTAGGAACTATTTGGGAATAGTGACTAACCTCTTTAAGTGCTTCAATACATCACTTTTTACAATTAAAACAAATCTCCAACAATCAAATTACACTTTTTCCATCCACCCATCTCTTTTATTTTTTTGTCCCACCTCTTTTAAGCATTTTCACAAATACTTCGTGAAAACATAGTTTACCACCACAAGAATCAATTTTTCTCTTTTTTCACAATCATGGCAATATTTTTAGAATAAATTATATCACAACCATCCACCACACATCAATTATTCACCAATAACTATTACCTTGGGCCATCAATTTCACCTCTTTCTTCTTCAATTTCTCAAACAGTTTACTAATTTAATTTTTCATTGAAGCACTTAGGAGCTTTTTGGATCGAATTAAGGTCTATTAAAGAAGGGAATTAGGCTACATATGAGGCTACTAAAGAAAATAAGCTAAAGGCTCAATGGGGTTAACTAGGATAATGTATAAAGGGTAGGACAAATAGAAGGTATAAAACAAGGCTATCAAAGAAATGCCTATATCATCTCCTAAACCTACATTCTTTATTTTGCTTCACACGCACCGGGCAAGTTCTAGACATCACATGCAACAAGGAATATACAAAAATCTCACACGCACATGGCACATGCGCAACTCAATAGTATCGTCATAGACTCCCAACCAACAATAACATGAATTCAAATTTAAGCCAACAAGTACAAGAGTCATGAACATGAGCCTAAGAGTCTCAAAAGTAGCAATTCACACAATCAGCATGCTTTTAGAAACAAACCTACTTGCATCATGTAATAAAAAATAGCACCAATCAAGAATATCTCACTTATTCCTAACTTAAAAAAAAAATTTAACTGAGACAAAATTTGGAAATTTTCCCACTTCACACTTAAAAATCTACTTTGTCCCCAAAGTGAATTTTTAAAGTAAAAGATAGAAATACTCCCTGAGGCCTCTAGGCCTAGCTAAATGCATGTTCACACAAAAAAGAGATCCATAAGACCCTACACTCAATTTTTTCCATGATCCTTAGCTCAGATTTTTGCTACTCAGACTTCCCATAAACCTGCGACTTAATCAAAAACAAAAACTACATGAAGTAATAAACTAAAAAAGAACTTAAAAGAAAACATACCTACTTAACTTGGGTTGCCTCCCAAGAAGCACCTAATTTAGTATCTTGGCACGACTAATCAACTTTTTCCTCTAGCTTGAGGATATAAATTTTACCCCCAACTTCGCATCCATCTTTTTGCCTCACTCATAGGGGCGTGGTACAAAGATTAAGGAAAAGAGTAATAGAATATGCATGGTGAACCACTCGACCTTGAATTGAGGTGTGTTTTTATGTTGATTAACCGATGCAAAATCAAGAATGTAGGATTCTTATTCCTCATCTTTACACTCTTCCACTATTTTAAATGATTCCACAGACAAGACATCATTTAAACATAATGTAGAAAAGTGCTTTGAATGCGGCCCAACCAATCCTACTTCAAAATTTACACAATCTGCTACACACTCACTTTTATTCACCTTCTCAATTTCAGTCTCAAGATAAAGATGACAATCGAGTGGCTACGATTCTTGTGTTTGCTCCGCACATTAGCCAATATCCTCCTTATATAATTTTCTCTTAGCCATTGTAGACATGATGGTAATTATACCATAAATTGGCTAATATCCTTCTCATATTTTTTTTCACTTACCCACTATAGACATGGTGGCAGTGGTGTCTCCTCAACCTGTTCAACAATTTTAGTTTTTGAGTACTCAGACTTCCTTGAATTATCCACAACTTTATCTACAATAGGTTGGGAAGTCAGTTGTTCAGCAGCCTCTCTTTGGTTCTTCATGTATGCCAACAAATTATTCTGAGATGCTAAAATTTGTTATATCATCTTCTCCAAATTATTCATTTGAATCATGGTCTGCATGTTTCGTTGTTGCTGCTGAAATTGCTGCTGCTGGTTCCATGGTTGAATTTGTGATTGATTCAGCCCCGTTTGATTGTAGTAGTTTATATAATTTTGCCTTTAATCATAGCCTACAAACATTACTGAATCAGGGTTGATAGTACACATATCTTTAGAATGACCACTTTGACCACAAACCATACACCATATATAATTGTTATCACTCGAACACCATCTATCCCATGATGAAATATCAAGAAGTATGATAAAAAAATAAAAGAAACTAAAAATAACTGTTTACAGCTCAATATAGAAAAACTAAAAATAAGATAGTTGCCTAATTACAAGTCCCCGAAAACTGCGCCAAAAACTTGACAGCATCAAGCGCACATGCAAGTGTACGTAGTCTTATCAAGTAATATATTGGCTTCAAGGAAGACCAAGTATCGATCTCTCAGAGACTTGCGTTCGACGTATATCTAATTCTAGTCTAACTAATTGAGAAAAAATAAAGAAAAAGACAGTTTGTAATTTTGTAAATAAAAAATAAAATAAATAATGCATAAAAATAAAATTATTGGGACAATCAATGGAGAAAACCCAGGGTTAAAGAACTTCGAACAATCATACTATGTTTTTGAATTTCATTCGTCAACTTGCTTATCATGGTTGTTGATTCGTAGGGTTAATTGCATGATCATGGTTTCCCAACTTATAATCTTTTACGTAATATGGACATTACAACTACATCGTTGAGCAAGAATGTAATAATTCAATTAATTTAATTAAAGCTTTCATCCTATGTTCAAATCAAGTAAGGTATCTAAGTACATTCCTGTCCTGGACGCTAAGTTTAATTCTTTATTTTATAAAAGAATAAAAACTCAAACTTTGTGCATTCCCATGTTTTATCTCCCTATTCTCTCTTCCGATATCAAAAGGTTGACAAAATATGTATTTCAAGGGTCGCGAGTCCTTAAAATAATTAAAAAAGAATAAACAAACAACCAAATATGATAAGTAAATTAATCGAAATTAATCTAAAACAACAGTACTCATGTTCTTGACTTTAATCCCGAAAGGAGGGGTTTTAGCCACTAATATTCATTATCACGATCCAAATAATATAATACATGATATCAAAAATTAAAGACTAAATAAAAATAATAAAACTTAATTAACCGTGTAGAAGCCTCCGCAATTTTTCTCCAAATCTGTGTCCCGTATTAACCAAACAAATCTTCCACTTCCAGGTTTGAGTGCAGGTATATATATATTTGTGACCAGCTTTCTTGTGCCTTATATATTAAAATAGTACAATTCCTATTTGAATTAAAAGACTTCACGGATCCCAACAAAAGGAATTCCCTCCTTTGACTTTCTTTTAATCAATTTTCCATGCATTTTTTGAATTAAAATAGGAAAATGTGCCCTGCTGTTGTCGGTGGAATTTGATTGAAATTGTAGGATCAGCAATGCGACGCGTTGCTAAATGTGTTAGGAACATTGATGCGACTCGTTGACTTCGCATCATCTCATTGGAATTTACATCCAAAAATCTAGTTAAGTGTAGAACATCCTATCCTTTGCTCATGCCTTTTGTAGTGTATTTTCAATAAATTTTCAGCCTTTAAATCATCAATATATAACTGTAACCAGTACACAACACCTCCTAAAATATCATAAACCACATATTAAAGATCAAAACAACGCAATAACTTCAGTGATAAATCAAAACAACAGCTAAGATAAGACAAAATTCGCAATGATCTTCCACTTATTATTCCGACTCTTGACATAATTAGATTGAGCTTTGAACATTATAAACAAGTTATTTCACTCATAATTATACCATTAAAATAATTGAAACAAATTAAACACATTAGAATCCACTGAGACCAACTAGCCACACACCTAATTCAAGCTAGTAAAACTACTTTTCAGAGTTGAACTCTAAATGACTCAATTAAATACAAACTTGTTTGAAAAATACTTTGGACATTGTAAATACACACTTGGACACTTAAAAGCTTATTTATATCAATATGAAAACGTTAATCACATGAATTGCACTCAAAACGAGGCAAAATAAGCTAGCATAATGATACAAAAGTGTATAAAATCACATCAGATCAGGGGTCTAAGTAGGGAAGGAGTGAATTGTACAAAGTGCCCTTAGTAAAAAACTAATAAAATATAGCTCAGTCGTTTTGGGTTACCTTATGAATAATATAGTCACCCTACGAATCGTGACATTTAGTCATAGGCAGGACAGTATCCATGTGCACTAACACTGGTTTGACTAGGAAAACCACTATACAACTCGTAATGAGTCTTCAAGACTCGTTGGGTGCCAATCGTGACCAACATAGAGACAGCTAAACACACTGGACATGCTATGATTAGGGTCTTACGACCCATAATGAAACCCTACGACTTGTATGATGAGTCTTAGTCTAGCAAATGAGCTTAAAGCTCATGGTTTTTCAAGGACTAAAATCCGGGTTGTTTCATCATTGGAATTCTTCATCCTTTAATAATTAGTCAAGGCACCCATTAGCACGATTTAACTAAGAATATAACCATAATTTCCTTTAACAAAGATAGAAAACAATGATTAAGGAATACATATACCCTACACACGATTATTCAAGTCAGGGAACAAGAATAGATACTTGGACTTAATTTCCTTTTCGACTTCCCAAGTATCTTCTTTAAACTTTTGGTTCGTCCATAAAACCTTACCCAAGCCACATACTTATTCCTTAATCGACGAACTTGCCTATCCAAAATTTTAACTGGGACTTCCTCATAATACAAGTAATACGAAATACCCACACTGTCCAAGGGAATAGTAAAGAAAGGGTCTCTCATACACATTCTCATCATTGAAACATAAGAGACTAGGTAGACGAAACCAAAACTAGACGGAAGAGCTAACTCATAAGAAACATTACCCATTCTCCTCAAAATCATCTATGGGCCCATATACCGGGGATTGAGCTTTCCCTGCTTTTCAAATTTCATCACTCCCTTCACGGGAGACAGCTTCAAGAATACCAAATCACCAACCTCAAATTCCAACTCCCTTCGCCTAACATCCGTATAGGACTATTGGCGACTTTGGGAGGCCTTAAGCGTATCTCAAATCACCTTCAACTTCTCCATAGCTTAGTGAACCAAATCGGGGCCAAACAATCTAGTCTCACTAATTTTGAACCACCCAATAGAAGACCTACAACTCCTACCATACAAAGCCTCAAGCGGGGCTATCTGAATACTCTAGTGTTAACTGTTATTATATGCAAATTCTATGAGAGGCAAATGATTTACCCAACTACCACCAAAATCAACCACATAGGCCATTTAAATATCTTCCAAAGTCTAAATAGTCCACTCCGCTCATCGATCCACTTGAGGGTGGAAATCAGTACTAAGGTTCGCTTAATTCCCAACCTTCTTTGAAAAAAATGCAAAAAATAAGATGAGAACTGAGTACCTCACTCAGATATGATGGAAATTGGAGCTCCATGAAACATCACTATCTCCTAAATAAATAATTTTGAAAAATCCTCTCTAGAATAGTTAGTCCTCACGGGCAAGAAATGAGTGGGCTTAGTCATCCTATCCACGTTGACCTAAATCGAGTCAAACTGATTCTGAGATTGCGGAAGACCCATAACAAAATCCATTTTAATCACCTCCCACTTCTATACAAGCAACTCAATTTCTTGAAATAATCCACCAGTCCTCAAGTGCTCCACCTTCACTTGCTGACACACCTGTACTTAGCCATTAAATTAGCCACATCCTACTTCATTTATTCCACCAATTAATTTCCTTCAAATCATCATACATCTTTGTCAAACAAGGATGAACCGTATACTACAATTCATGAGCTTCAGTTAAAATTCTTCCTCGCAACCTATCTACATTGGGAACACAAAATCTACCATGGTACCTAAAGATAACATCACCATCAACCTCGAAAGCCATAACTTTCTTTTAGTCCACATATTCTTAATCTGCATCAAGATTGAATTCAAAACCTGCTATTCCTTCACCTCAGCATTAAGAGATAACTTCACCACCTTTTGTTCAAACACACCTCTATCATCAAAGTCTAAAAGACAAACTTCAAGATTGGTCGGCCGATGAATATCCTTCACTACCCCCCACTTCTCCTCATCTACGTGAGATAAGATTCTTATGGAAAACCTGCTAAGAGAATCAACAACTATATTAGCTCTACCTAGATGATAATAGAGACTCACGTCATAGTCCTTGAGCAACTCAAGCCATCTCTTTTAGCTGAGATTCAACTGATTATGGGTGAACACGTTTGTAAGCTTTTATGATCTGAGTAGATGTCCACATAAACTGCATATAAATAATGACTCTAGATCTATAATGCAAACATCACAACTAATAATTCCAAGTAGTGCATTGAATAATTCTTCTCATGAATTTTTAACTAACTAGAAGCATAGGACATAACCCTATCATGTTACATCAACACACAACCCATTCCCATACAAAACACATCATAATACATAACAAAACTATCAAAACCCCCGAGTAGGGTCAAAATAGGAGAAGACGTAAACTTATCCTTCAACTTCTCAAAGCTACCCTCACAAGCATCCGACACAGAAACTTTACCTTTTTTGAGTCAATTTAGTCAATGGGGCAGTAATAGATGAGAAACTCTCCACAAACCTCCTATAATAACCAACTAAACTTAATAAGATCTAAATATCAGTTAGAGTCAGGGGTTTAGGCCACTTCTTAACCATCACAACTTTCTATGAATCCATCACGATCCTATCACTAGAAAAAACATATCCCAGAAAGGTAAAAATATTCAACTAGAACACTTTGAGAACTTAGCATACAAATATTAATCCTTACGAGTTTGCAACACTATACAGAGGTAATTGACATGATCTTTCTTACTATTCAAATATACCATAATATCATCAATGAATATAATGATGAACAAGTCAAGTTACTGATGGATACCGGTTCATAAGATCCATAAATGCCACCGAGGCATTTGTCAACAAAAAAGACATGACCTAAAACTCATAATGGCGATACCAAGTACGAAAAGCAGTCTTCAGGATTTCCACCTCCCTAATCTTCAACTGATAATACCCTTATTGAAGATTAATCTTAGAAAAGTACTTATCACCCTAATTCTGTTTAAACAAATCATCAATCCTTGGAAGAGGATACTTATTCTTCACCATTACCTTATTCAACTGGTAGTAGTCTATACACATTTGAAGGGAACCATCCTTCTTGTGCATGAAGAGAATAGGATCACCCCATGGAGATATACTAGGGTGGATAAAACCATTATTAAGAAAACCATTCAACCGCTCCTTAAGTTCTTTCAGTTTAGCTGGATCTATTCTATAGGGAGGAATAGAGATAGGATGAGTATTTGGTAGAAGGTCGATCCCAAAATCAATTTCCCATTAGGGGAAATACCAAAAAGGTCCTCAGGTAATGACCTTAGGAAACTCATTAACCATGAGAATGGATTTTAATGAAACACCCTCTGAGTTAGAATTTTTAACCCAAACCAAATGGTAGAGACACCCATTGGAAATTAACTTCCAGGCTTTAAGATGAGAAATGAACTTTCCATAGGCACTAGGGAACTCCCTTCCCATTCTATAATTAGCTCATTACGGAATTTGAAAATGACCTTACGGGTTTGACAATCTAGAGAGGCATAGCACTAATGAAGTTAATTCATTCCCAAGATAACATCAAAATCCATCATATCCAACTCTATCATGTCTACCACAGTTTCTCTTCCACCGATAGGTACCATAGCCTCTTCTAGAAACTAAATAATTACCTATAGGGGTAGAAATAGAAAAAGGGGTCCAAAATACTTTCAGGACCAAAATTTAAAAAGACAGGTACATAAGGGGTCACATAAAAAGATTAGACCCCAAATACAGTAAGCAATACACATCAAAGGAAAAGAGTTTTAACATACTAGTGACAACCTTAGGAGATTCCTCAAACTCCTTGGGTTTGGAAAGAGAATACAGCTGATTTCGACCAGGGTCGGCAATAGAAGTTGTACCCTTATTGTGCAAAAGTTATAGTAGTAGTAACAAAGACCTTATTAGCCAGTACCTACCTTACCCATGGGATAATTTATTTGTATGTGTCTATGTTGACCATAATTGAAACATGATTCCTCCCCTCACCACAGATACCATGATATAACTTACCCCAAAAATAATAAAAAGGATAGATTGGGGTTGACTGTGATCCACTAGCTTGAGACTGGGCACTCTGTGTCCTAGGACCATTACTACTCTAAAATCGACGATCACCAGATGACTTTGGAAAAGAGTCATTAGCCATTGAGTAAGAGTTAGAAATTTTCCAATTCCTCTTATACCACTGCTTACCATCTCTACAACTTTTTTGCTGACCTCTACCCTGATCCGAATATCTAAACTTCTTACATTGCCTCTCTCCTATATCTACGTGATTCTTATTTTCCTCTTTGACTTGATGCATACATACCACAAGACTAGAGACATCCATGTCATTATTCAATAGTGCAACCTCACTCCAGGACTAAGTCCCGAGAAAACTCCAAAGCAAATTTCCTCATTCTAGATCTTATAAAAGATACCAACTCTGGAGCATAGTAAGACAACTAGTGAAATTCAGGGTGTACTCCTTCAAACTCATCCTACACTATTTTAGATTCACAAACTCCTAATATTTAGCCTCTCTCAACTCCTGAGGAAACAAATGATAAAGAAAAGCACCAAGAAAATCATCCCATAATGCCAACTCCACATCATCAACCCTAAACTGATCAAAATGGTAAAAACAATTATGAAACATAGGTATTTAAGGGACCCAAGCATCGCATATGCGATCACCGGGTTGCTTAATTGACTATCGCTTAAATGACTATGTGTTGCATACGCGATACCTTACTTGATGGTAAGTATCATGTAAGTGACCCTATAATTGCTTACTCAGGGCTTGCGATCGTGACCAAGATGTCACATAAGCTTCGCATGGTCTGATCTGCTGAGTCCTGTAAGCGACCAAATTAGCGCTTATGCAATGCACCAGCAGGAGACTTGGACCTCTTGGGATTCATTCAAAATCTAGTAAATGCAAATGAACTATGCTACCCTATCAAATTGGATGCTCCAAACTCAATGGCAACATCAGATTTTTGAAAATAATATCATTTTCACGAAGTTGTCCCCTGAAACCCAATTCACAACTTTAACTGAGGGACAAAATGAGATTAACAGCCATAAAACCAGGCCAACTATGTTACCTCCCTAAACACAATATTCTGAATCTGCTGGCATAGTTTATTTTTTCATCTGATGCATAGATCCATAAATGTTGACTAAAGTCAACTATAAGGCTTCTCAAGCCACCAAAAACCACAATATCACATAAATCACACTAAAATACACCCAGAATTGAGATAATCATTCCCTCATCCTAGAAATACCAAAAAGTAACCACGAGGAGGTTTAAAATAGTCAAATCACATAGAAATAAATATTTCACGTAGATCAGCAAAAATTAAGTTGTTATATCATCCACCACTAAGAATTTAGTTCGTCCTCAAACTAAAGGCAAGGAAAATGTCTGAATCAATAAAAAGTTGAGGATAAAAACTATGCATATCAGACTTGACTTCTCAAGTACCATCATCTATAGGTCGATGTCTCCACTAGACCTTAACCACTGGAATATCTCTATAATGCAACTATTTAACATCCCTATCAAGAATCAGACATGATCTTCAACAAAAGAAAACCTCTCATCTAACTAAATCAAATCCCAAGGAATGACATGAGACTCATTCGAAATGTAATAACGAAGCATGAAAATATGAAAAACTAGATGAACGTATGATAAATCTGGGGGCAAGGCTAACTCATAAGTCATATCACCAATAGTCCAAAGAATCTCAAATGGCGAATATACCTGGGGCTAAGCTTGCCCCTCTTCAGTGTTCACATCTCACTTTTGGAAGACTTTTTAGGACTAAGATTAACTTGAGTACCCAACCCATCCTAAAAGGTCTTCCAAAAGTAAGATATGAACACTAAACCTTGATTTGAGATAATAAACACTAGCACACCATAAAGATGCACAGTCTCACAATTATAGATATGGGCCAACCTCTCAGTACTAAAAAAGACCTGAACCAAAATGAATTCAGTGGATTTGGTCAATCAATCCATAACGACCCAAATACTATTGAACTATAAGTATTATATGGTAATCAAGTCACAAAGTCCATAGTGAGTCGTTCCCACTTCCACTTAGGAATGGGTAACCTTGGATGCAATCCACCAGGCCTCAAATGCTCAGCTTTCACCTGCTGGAAAAATAGGCAATGAGCTATAAAATCCACTACATCTTTCCACATACTATCCCACTAGTAATATTTCATCAAAATCATGATTCATCTTAGTCACCCTCGGATGGATGGAATACCAAAAACAATGGGCCTTCTCCAAAATAAATCTAATCCAATCACGCACTCTTTGCACATAAAATCTGCGTCCAATCTTCAATACACCATTTGAATCAAGTGAGTCTTCCTTAGATTACCACTCAACACCTTATCATGAACCAGTCTCAATCCAACATTATAAAACTGATGAGGTTGAATCTGCTCCATCAAAGAAAATCTAGCCTTCATAAATGCCAAAACACATCGAGGTGTCAAAATATCAAGCTTAACCATCTTGTTAGGTAAAGACTGAAAATTTAAGACCAAAGGTCTCTCCTGGGTCAAAAGATATGCCAAGCTAACCATGCATGTCAACTTTCAGCTTAAGGCATCTGCAACAACATTATCCTTGTCCGGATGATAAATAATAGTCAAGTCAGAATCCTTAAGCAACTCAAGCCAATGGCGCTGCCTTATATTAAGATCTCACTGGGTAAAGAAATACTGAAGGCTAGAATAATATGAGAAAATCTCACAACCGAGTCCATACAAATAATACCTCCACAACTTTAAAGTAGAAATAGCCACACAAAACTCTAAATCATAGATAGGATGATTCTTGTCATGAGGCTTCAACTGGTGAGAAGCATACACAATCACCTTACCCTCCTGTATAAACATAACACCTAACCTGATCCTTGAATTATCACAAAAGATAGTAAAACCCACACTATTTGTGGGCAAGGTAAGGATAAGAGCTGATTACAAAAAATCCTTGAGCTTTTTGAAGCTTGCCTTGCAAGCATTAAACCACTGAAATAAAATCTTCTTCTAAGTCAACTTGGTCACTAGAGCTATAATAGATGAAAAACCTCAACAAACATCGGTAGTAACCTGCTAAATTAACAAAACTCCGAATCTAGATAGGTGAAGTATGTCTAGCCCAATCACGAACAACTGCAATCTTTGTCGGATCGACCTTAATACTATACATGGTCACCATATGACCAAAAAACATGACAGAGTCCAACCAAAAATCACACTTAGAGAACATAGCATAACATTTCTCGCCCCTCAATCTATAGAGCACAATCAACAATAATCCTCATGATCGTCCTCACTCTTTGAATAAACCAAGATATCCTCTATAAATACAGTAACAAAGGAATTAAGATACGATCAAAATACCCAGTTTATCAACTCCATGAACATTGTTGGGGCATTGGTCAACTAGAAAGACATTACCAAGAACTCATAATGATCGTATTAAGTTTAAAAAGTTGTCTTCAAAATATCTTAAGCTCTAATCCTCAATTGGTGATACTCGGGCATTAAATAAATATTTAAAAACACTGAAGAACCCTAAAGCTGATCTAATAAATCATCAATACAAGGAAGAGGATACTTATTCTTAACCATTACCTAGTTCAACTTTCGATAATCAATATATATATGCATAGACGCATCCTTTTTATTCAAAAACAAGATAGGTGCACCCTAAGGTGATACACTAAGTTGGATAAATCCTTTATCCAATTTATTTTATAATTGATCCTTTAATTCCTTGAAATTGGCTGGGGACATCCTATAAGGAGGAATAAAAATAGGCTTAATGCCCAACTTCATATCAATAGGAAAGTCAATATCAAGCTCAGGAGGCATACTAGGTAAAGACATAGAAAACATATCCCTGAACTCATAAAAAACCCAAATAGAATCTAAAGGGGAAGGGCAAGAAACTCTAGTATCATAAATATAATCCAAATAAGACAAACATCCCGTCTTAACCAATTGATGAGCCTGAATATATAATGAAACCCTGTTGGGACCTAAATAAAGTGTAACTTTTGAAGATATTCTTGGTACACTCGATGAAGCTAAAGTCACGGTATTAGCAGAACAATCTAGGACAATATGGTAAGGAGCCATCCAATCCATATGCAAAATGACATTGAAGTCAACTATATCTAGAATGAGCAAATCTACCCAATTCTCATGCCCAACAAACGTCATAGTATAGGATCAATACCCTTGATCCACCACTAAAGAATTTCCTATAAGGATAGATACACGAATAGGCATGGCAAAAGGCTCACTAAAATAATCAAAACCAAAAGAAAAATATGGAAACACATAGGAGAAAGTCGATCACAGATCAAATAACTTAGATGCAGGTCTAAAACAAATAGGGATGATACACATGATAACAACATCAAAAGTATTTGCCTCTAGCTTGGTGAGTATAGCATAACACTGCCCACAATCACCAACTATTTCAATATCCCTATGACTACTAGTACAGGCTCCATTACCTCTACCTCGCACACCTCAAGTAGAATCCCTACCTCATACAACTAAAATAGAAGTAGCATTGAACAAATAGAAGGGACAGTCCTTAGCCAGATTTGTAGTCTCATCACATACATAACAAACTCTATGACCCTACTTAATAGGAGGAGGTATGACTAGACCAACATAGAACCCTAAAATTGCTGAACTAGAAGTCCCAAAAGCTAAACTCTATAAGGCTTAAAGCTGAAATTTGCAAGGCTTCCTGCCAGGTCTACTATGATACCCACAGAAAGCTCTAGAATCCTTACCTCTAGAAGTGTAACCTCTGAACTCACCCAGATGGTGCACCCTCAATTATTATAGCATGGTCCACTATACTATGAAATGATGCCCCACACACTACTATTTATGATTTAGCTATATTAAGGAAAATATCCAACCCCTTCTCAAACTTTTAAATCTTCTTTGAATTGGTGGCAATGCTGGCATAAGAATATCTTGACAAGGCATGAAAGAGTGCCTTATACTCTACAATATTCATAGCTCTGCTCTAGGTGATGAAACTCTTCTCTCATCCAATCTCTCAAACTATTAGGCACAAATCTCTCCAAAAAGTTCTCAATAAATTGATTCTAAGTCATCTTAGGAGAATCGAAAGATCTACCACTAACAAGCAAACTCCATAAATCTCTAGCGGTATCCCTTAACTAATATGTAATATATGCAACACCATTTGACCCAAGCAAACCCAGATTATGCAACTACTTATGATAGTCAATCAAGAACTCATAGGCGTTCTCGCCCACAACACTACTGGACCTCTGGGGACCTAAATGTGTGAACCTCTCAAACATCTTCTAATCCTTAGAAGACATAACTATACTCACAATAAAAGAAGGCATGGTGATTATGGTAGATTGAGATCCTACCCGAGGAGACAACATAGGTAAAGGCTGAACTCCCAACCTTTGAATACTATACTCAGATGCAGGTGCTAAAAATGGGGCAACACTTGGAGTCTGTAGAGTACCAAAAGCAGAAGTAGGTACTACTAGAGGGTCCCTAGTAAGAACTAGAGGAACACCATAAGAAGACTTTAGTATAGATAGAGGTATAATACTCAGAGCTGGAGGAATACTAGGAGCACCCAAAGTAGCACCCTCCAAATGGGTCAACAAGAAAACCAATAACCTCTCTAATGTTGGGGTAGAAGAACTCAGTGGGACCTAAGTAGGACTGTAACAACCTAATTTTTCTAGAACCAGAATGTCACATGATTCTCATGATCCCAAAGAACCATAAGCTAACCCTCTACTAATATTTATACCTGAGCAATGCATAATATCTATAATAAATGCGGAAAACTGGAAAAAATTGGCCATAAGGTTAAAAACATATAGAATACTCAAAACTGAAAACTAAATACTGATACATCTATCCGAAAAACCTCTAAACTGTCTGAACTATAGAGTTGATGGGACATGTCCCCAACCAACTCAGTCTACTGAAAATAAACTAAATCTAATATGATAATAAAATAAGGATTATTCTCGAATAAAGAGGACTCACTGCTACGTCTACTGTTGCCGATTGGGACTGAGCTGTTAGGGGTACTCTGGATCTTGTGCCTCTGAACCTATGGTGTCAAATAAAATAACATAGTGCAAATGCATTAGTACGGGAATGCACTAAGTATGAAGATGAGGTGATGGTAAATGCAAGGGCTTATGTATGAACAATTACTTAACTGAATAATCATGAGAATACTAAATGAAGACATATACATGAATGTACAAACCATAACTGAAAACTTCGCAACTCGAATTACTAAAATTTGGATACTACTTTACTAATATCTAAACTCACTACTAATACTAAGATACTGAACAACTGAATCTCCTAATATAGAAAACTGAGTACTGAAATTGAGATCAGTCCTATTTAGTGAGTAATCTCAAAAATTGATGATACTAAGGCAGATTAACTGAATCTAATCATAACAATGACTGAAAGCTGAGCTTACTACTCTCGACTATTTGAATCTGAGATCAAACCTCTCTTATGGATGATCCCTGAATCAACAATTAATGATAAGAAAAGATTATGTCTGAGGTCAAACCTATCTAGCAAAAGATCTCTGAATATGATAAAGAGAATACTTAACTAAATCTGAGACTGAGATCAAGCGTATCTAATGGATGATCTCTGGATCTGATAATGAGATTACTTAACTAAATCTGAGAATGAGATCAAGCCTATCTAATGAGTGATCTCTAGATCTGATAATAAGATTGCTAAACTAAATCTAAGACTGAGATCAAGCCTATCTAATGGGTGATCTCTGGATCTGATAATGAGATTACTCAACTGAATCTGAGACTAAGATCAAGCCTATCTAACGGGTGATCTCTAGATCTGATAGTGAGATTACTCAACTAAATCTAAGACTGAGATCAAGCCTATCTAACGGGTGATCTCTGGATCTAATAATGAGATTACTCAACTGAATCTGAGACTGAGATCAAGCCTATCTAACAGGTGATCTCTGGATCTGATAATATTGATACTGAATAACTTTGTATGAGACCATGCCTATCTAGCGGGTGGTACATAAATCAATGAAAATATCTGAGTTCCTTACTGATATATATGACTGTATATGACAGTCTCGATTTCTGAGTTCTACTCTGAAGACTAATTCTGAAACTATAACTGTGGGAGTGCTCACTTAACCGATAGCCCTAAATCTGAATATGTGGGGTCCAGCCTGTAACCCCAGCTGGAAGAGTGTCAATACCCTGCCACGGGTAAAGACCTTAACTTTGGTCAAGCCTTTGTAATGGGTGAACCTCACAGGAAGTGAAGCCTAAGGTAGTATAATAGTCAAGCCTTTTCCTAACGGGTGACTCTTGCATCCCGTGCTGGCTACGCACTTCTATAGTCTAGGGATTGCTCCTAATGACTCTGCCTCTCTAATGGAGAACTACCATCTCGGTACTCGCTCGGTGCTAGCTCTTACTCCCACCTGAAAGACTCTGAACTGATTCTTAATTGAATTTAAACTGAGCTGAATCTGTTACTGATCATATTTATCGAATAATCTGACTGAGTTACGCTGAATTCACTTGGTTTTGTATCTGACAGAGCACTACTAAATATCGTTATCTAACTGCATGATACTGAGTTCTGAACTTAACACTTGAATACTACTAGGTCTAAGGTGAGTACTGAATTAAGGCAAGAATACTAGAGATACTGAGATTACTGAGATTTCTAAGATTTCTTAAGTTCTGTATCTGTCTGAGAGTATAGAGTTCTATAACCCACTGAGTTTTGAGAATCGTGGCTTAACTAAGATTATCAAAAAAATTGACACGGGCTCTAGATTGCAGCTAATTTTTGGGTATAAATAACCCCAGGAATCGATAACATAAAAGTAAAACATAACCATTCTTGAACAATCAAGATCATGGACGTTTATTCATCACCACAATGACTAAACAATCTCTTCAGGCATTTAGAAATCATAAACATGTGATAGTATAGGGACATGCTATTGGCTCATACTCCATTCAACAAGGTCTTGCATCAAACACTTAGTATGTATCAAAGTCTTAGCATGTATTGAGAACACATAATTAGGGAATTTCATGCTATCACATCACAATTTATTCACTAAGGCTTTTCAACAAATACTTGGCATGCATGGGCTTGCATACAATTGGGGATTTCTAGTCAACATGCTATAATGGTTCTAATTCTTTCACATAAGCATTTTATCAAACATATGGGGAGAATGCTTTGCTTATTCAACAATTTCTACACTTAATTGACATGAACACATCACTGAACGAGCAACTTAAAGAGGGTTTATCATGAACATCATGTGAATATCACATACTATTGTTAAAGCTTGTAACCTCATAAGCAAAACATGAATTAAAAACTAAATAATAGCATGAATTCCAATTTTAAATTCACATGAATCATGAAAATTCATAATCATAAGATCTTTGAAATTTAGAAAAGGTTTCTTGAGGTTCTTGGATGAAAGGGACCCAAGAATAAACATCTGCATACCTTAGTTTCTTGATTCTTGAAAAGTAAACGAAGGAATCTTGATGATTGGGGTCTTGATTTAGGAACCCTAGCTCTTGTTCTTGAACTATTTTGAGAGAAAACTAGTATTTTTGGGTTAAATGAGGTCAAATCCCGTGTTAAGGAGTATATATTTGGGTAGCAAAATGACCATTTTTCCCTTGGAATTAAACTAAAAAATCCCAATTTTACATGCTGGCACGACGTGCCATAATCATGCCAGCTTACTGGAAATTGGACAATTGAGAAACTGCTTGATGGCGCGACACGGTCGAATCACGTTTCCAACTTGGTTGAGAACTGGAAAGACATCGTGATATGGTGGAATCACGTTGGTGCACTGGAAATTGACAACTCTAAAATTAAGCCTTCGCACAATGCACCATAATCACGAAGGTTTACTGGATTTTGACGATTGCCATTTTGGCTGGCTCTACAATGCACTAAAGTACCAGGTGGTACACTATCTTACTAAAATGGCTCTAACTTGTTGCTCGAGTGTCAAATTTAGGAGAATTCGGTATCAACATAAATCTTATTCAATGCTCTCTATGGCAAAAAGTTGATATTGGGGAAATTCTACACGGTTCAAAAGACTTCTTACTTGGGAAGACACTTCTCAACCTTTTAGGTACGGATTAACACTTTACTAAACACGCTCTAAGGCTCAGACTACGATATAATTTTGTAGGGTCTTACAAAGACCTACATCCCCATGACACTCAACTCGATTCTTAGGGGAAATTCCCCTAGCTCCACTCATAGTTGGGGTAGATCTTCATGCCCATCCACTATCTCGAGCCAATCTATGACTTGCAACTCTCCCTCTAGACGGGGCTCTCTTCCTAATGAAGGCTCCACATCTTTAACCTCACATGATCTAGTCATCACCATCTGTACAAAAAAGAGTGAATTAAGACTTAGAACACATGGTATGAAGGAAATCTGCATGATAAGGAACAAAATAAGAGAAGTTTCCTAAAGACATCTTATAGCCTCTCAAAGATAGAAATAGATGTCTACATACCTATCCACGAGACTCTATTAATATCCCATTCTTAAAATATTGAGACCAATGAATCTAGCTACTCCGATACCAATTTGTCACGACCAAAAAACAAAGGATCATAATGGCACTTGTTGCGGCAAGCCTTGACAAGTAAGCCTATCATTCAAACTGATATAAATTGAGAAAAATGATATCAAAACCCACGACAAGACTCCTAGAGAAGAGTCAAACCACATAGATATATAGTAAAAATTGAAGTACATAGTCAATAGTACCAAACCAAATCCTAAAATCTGGTGTGACCATGTACAAACATAACTAGTACAACTCGAGATCAAAATACATAATATATCCAAATTGGAACAACTTTGTCTCAAAATACAAATAAAAACATAGTCTAAATAAGAAAGGCATAAGTCAACTTTGGTCATATGAAAGCAAACACTACCTCAAATAGCTCAAAATACCACCCAAATCAACCACCATGAGGTGTACTCGAACTTGGATCTACAACAATTGGGTATAATAGAGGTGAGTATGGTCTACTTGTACTCATTAGGTATTATACGATGACTGAGAAAGTAGAAAATAAACCATATCAAATACATACTAAGGGAACATCATCTATAACCAGAAAAGGTCCTAAATTGTAGCCCACGCCGTCTGTACTAACAATTCTATAATATTCACATATACCATAGCAATATGAAAGATAAATATACGTATAAAGATATCACACATACAAATACAAAGGAAGAAATAGATATAAATAGGTATCACATAAAGGAAAATAATACATCACAAAAAATACAAAAATAAATACAATACAATAAAATGATGATAATAATGATGATGATGATATAGATGATGATGCTCAAGGTTGTCGCACAACCTTCGTATACACCTAAAAATCTAAAGCTTCCTGACATAGGACCCAAGGTGGTTTCGTTAACCCGTATACATCCAATATCCAATACCAATATACATAACTCCTCCCCTTCACACACATCAGTAGAGAGTTTTAAGGATGTCATATTTTTTGTAAGAAAAACCCAGTGTTTCCCGTATTTCCACGAAGGTAGCAATGTTTATAAATGGATATGATATGACAATGTAATGCTCACAACCAACCAAAATGAGAAAATTTAATATCCAACCAATATACCAACCAAGTTAGCTAAAATCCACCCATAAATCCAACCATCCATGAATCCAACATAATCCATATGCCGATGGAATAAAATACATTAAAAAGTCACAATCGATACCATATTAGTCTTTTTCATAAAATAATATTACAATTAATTTCCACGTACGCAAGGTCCATAATATCATAAAGGAGCCCACACTGTCATACAGAGCAAATAATGTTCCGAAACGACCAAATAACATCAATATATAGGCTCCCGCATAGGAACAACAAAATAATACAGCCATTTTCATGATTAGATCCCACACCCTTAACATGAGTTTGTACCAATATTAACCACCCAACCTAGTTTGAAGAAAGTTAAATCATAGCCTACCTTGAATGTTGAAAAATAATTTTGAAAGCCTTTAATCCAAATCCTTACTCCCAAGAGCAGACTCAAAATCAATTAAGACATAGAAATATAGAACCTATACATCAAAATAAAGTCAATAATAACCATATCTCTAAATTTTGAGTCGAGGTCAAAATGGACCCCCAAATAGGTTTTTGGAAAAAGAAGAGAAAAATCATAATTTTTATTTTTGAACAAGTTCCCCATACTCTTAGGACTTTACAATTGAAAAACCAATAAAAAATGAGTTAGAAATAAGATCCAAATTGATGAAAAAGCATTTTTAAGCTTTACCAAAAAAAAACCTCTAAAATCCATTTAAAAAATCGAGAATTGGAGTTGTTTGAAAGATGAAATTGAGAAAGGTGATAATTATAAGATTAGAAACGCACTCTATTGAAAATAGGTTGAAATTAGAGAAATAAATTTTTTAGCCTTTTCATGCCAAAATTTCCAATTTCCACTTTTAAATTTGCATTTAACAAGATTGAAAAGATAAAATTGAAGGAAAGTAGTTGAAATTGGTGTTTTAGAGCTTACCCATGTTTAGAAATGGAGAAATTGCATAAAATCATAAAACCCTAAGCTCCAAGTATTAAAATAATGAAAAATGATGAAATATAGGTATTTAAGGGACCCAAGCATTGCATACACAATCATTGGATCACTTAAGAGACCATGTGTCACATATGCAATACCTTGCTTGAGGGAAGGTATTGCGTAAGTGATCCTATCATTTCTTACACAGGGATCGTGATCATGAAGAAGATATTGCGTAAACAACACTTGGTTTGATCTGCTGAGTTGCGTAAACAACAAAAGTAACGCTTACACAAGTGCACCAATAGGAGACTTAGAGAATTCCAAGTCTCTACAGACTCCTTGGGATTGATCTAGAATCCCGTTAATACAAATAAACTATGCTACCTTATCAAATTCGATGCTCCAGACTTAATGAAGATATCAGATTTTTTTAGAAAAATGACATTTTAAAAAAGTTGACCCACAAAACCCAATTTCATGACTTTTTAAACTAAGGGTCGAAATTAGATATAACAACCATAAAACCATACCAACTATTTTACCACCCTAAACTCAATATTTGGATCTACTGGCATAGTTTGTTTTGCCATTTGATGCATAGATCAATAAATATTGATTGATGTCAACTATAAGGCTTATCAAGACATTAGCAACTACAATATCACATAAATCACATCAAAATATATCAGGAACCATGCCAATAATACCCTTACCTCGAAAATACCACAAAGAAACTACAAGGTGAGGTAAAATAGTCAAATCATATAGAAATAAATATTTCACATAAATCACCAAATATTTCAAGTCGTTATAGGCTAGATACCACATTTATGCATGAATGTGAAGTAGATGCCTCAACCACAAGATTATCCTTATATTGCTTATAATTAAAGTTTCATATTATTGTTAATTCAATTATTTATTTTTTAAGAAAACAAAACTCAAAAAATGAATTTCTTTAACTTAAATAGTAATACTAGAATTGGATTATCTGCTAAACAACAAGTCCTTATGGGATCAATAGTCAGCTCGCAAGAGTCACTCTACTACTTGTTTGACCACGTACACTTGCATGATCTCTTGGGTAAACAATTTTTTGTTTCAATTGTCAGGGACTTGAAAAATTAGCAAAACTCTTATTTTTAGTTTTACTATTGTGATCAATCAGTGCTAAAAACTTGGTATTATCTACTGAATTGGTAGGAACTTGTTTAAATCATATGTAACCTAGCAAGAAAATGGATTTGGTTGAACTATTTCTCGAACCTGAGCAATGCTTGCACTAGTTAAGGAGTGAAGCAATATTTCTCTATCCAATTTTGCAATTTTAGTAAGATAAGACCATTTTTGCAGAAATAGGTGATGAACTACTAGCTCATAGTATAGTGCATGAAGGGGAAATCCCATTCGCAGCCAATGTTACCTATAGTATCTAAAAACCAAATGTAGCATGTCAATTTGAGCTTAATAAGGACATGCTGCAGTTGTTGCACAACAACAGGTAGTTTATAGGTTTACCATATGAGGATCCATAGGTTTATCTACAAAACTTCTTGGAGATCACTGATACATTTATTCCTACTAGAGTCTCCAAAGAATATATGAGTCTCACTCTCTTCATGTTCTCATTATTTGGAGAAGCACAAAAATGGTCAAAGCTTTAACCTTTAAATTCAATCATAACTTAGGACAACTTGACTAAGAAGTTCTTTATTCTATTCTTTCCATTCAAGAAAATTGTGAGGTTAAGTCATAAGATCCTATTTTTCAAGTAGAAGCCAGACACAAATCTTTAACATTGATGGGAGAGATTTAAGTCTCTTTTCAAAGATTGCATGCATCACCAATAGACCAATGAGGATTAACTCATACATTTGTTGAAGATCTTTACCATAACACAACAATTTTGCAAGATTTAGTATTAAGTGGTCATGCTTTGGAGAAAACCTATGATGAGTTGTATACTTACCTCAACCATATTGCATAAAGAAATCCAGAGTGGTCATATTATGTATCTAGAAGTGTAGGGAAAAAGATTACAGGTGTGATTGAAGTAGATAGAATCATACCATTGGTTTAACAGTTGGCCTATTTTCAAAACCATATGATGACTTAGTTTAATAAGTTGAATGTGGCTCAACCTCAGGCCCAGATTAATGTTGTTCAACAAGTTTAGAATTGGTGTGAAATTGTGGTAGTAGTGGTCATTCTACAGATTTGTATGGAGCAAATCTTGAGTCAATGAAATTTTTGGGCAATGCACAAAAAGAAAATTAAAATTATGGTAATGCCTATAATTGTAACTAGTAGGGTCAACCCAACTATTGTAGGGTAATAATTTGGTCCAACCTTAGTAGTTTCAGCTATAAGGCATAAAACCAACCTCAATACAATAATATATTAGAGACTTTGAAAAAGATTTTGTCAAACGAAAATAAATAGCTACAGAGATTAAAAATCACTAGCTAGCTTAAAATAATTTAGAGACATAGTTAGACCAGTAAGTTCAAGCACAAAACATAAGACCTCAAGGGTTTTTTCCTAGGAATATAAGAAACCCAAAGCAGGTGATAGAAATTACTTTGAAGAGAAGTATAGACGTAGTTGGTGAGGATCCAAAGAAAAATAATGAGGTATAGGAAGAGTTGACCACACCAAAGAAGATGAAAAAGCAAGTGGAAACCAAAGAAATTGGTAAAAAGAAGAAGTCTATGTACCCAGATAAAAAGTCAATGGAGCAATCTCAAGATAGACCGCCACCACCATTCCCTTAAAAGCTTTAAAAATCCAAAAAGGATGCTTATTTTGAGAAGTTATTTGATACATTCAGGGAGTTTCACATTAAGCTTCCTTTGTTAGATGTTTTATAGTAAATGACCAAGAATGCTAAGTACTTAAAGGACATGGTGTAAAGAAATAAAGCTTGGTTATAATAAGATCGTAGCACTTACTAAAGAGTATAGTTATGTGGTTATGTGCAAAATGCCAAAAAAACTCAAGGACCTTATGAGTTTTACCCTCAATATAAAAATTGGTGAAAGTGATTTTGTTTAATCTTGGAGTGATTTAAGGGCAAACATCAATTTGATACCCCTTTTTATGTTTAAAACATTTGTTTTAGGAAAGCCAAGACCCTGTTCATTTGTACTACAAATGGGGATAGAACTAGAGTAGTCCCCAAAAGAACCATAGAGGATGTTTTCATCAAGGTTAGTAAGTTCATTATTCCTGCTAATTTTATTATCCTTAACTGTGATGAAGATGATATGGTACCAATTATATTGGGATGTCCAATCTTGGTCACTCATGGAACATTGATACATATTAGAGAGGGTACACGTAAGATGTGATTTAACGATGGTGATCTTTAGCGTGTACAAACTACCCTTACACTATAAAGAAATATGCATGATCACATTAATGAAAGTGGATGAGGATGGGGAGGTAGAGCGAAAACCTTCCATTGCCTCTTTAGACTCTCTTATAGACGTCCCTAAAGTGATAAGTAAGCCCAATCTTGAAAAACTTCAAGGGAATCCTAAAAAAGTAAGAGTAAGAAAAGTAATCAAACCTTGATTATGAGCACTCAAGAGATCAAAAAGAAGGTGAATATGCACACCAAAAAGGAGGAAAACAATGAGAAATTATGTATGGTAGTTTTAATATGAGTCATGCAACGATAATAAATTAGGAGTTTCTTGGGAGGCAACCCAAATTACGGTAGCTATTGTAATTTTTTTAGTTCTTTTTTAGTATCACCTTTGGTTATGTTTTTATTTTGTGTGGACAAGTTGAAAAAAAGTATAAGGACCCGAGATATTAGCAAATGATCTTGGAAAAACATAAGTATGGGGTCCTCTGGACCTCCATGATGAATATGATGCTACTAGTTAGGGCTAGGGTCCTCAGGGAGTATCTTTATTCTCAACTTTGATTTACACTTTGGGGATAATGTATTATTTTAAGTATGGGGTGAGGAATCTTCTGGTGTGGTTAGGTTGAAGTGTGTTATAATATGTCCATTTTTATTTATTTTTATTTTGACTACATTTAAAAAGTTACAAAACAATTTTATTTTTGTATATTTCTAGTTTTTCTTGGTGTCAGTTTTGTAGAAGCACACTTCACCCACCCCTCAATTTTTCTTTTTGAGTCTTTATAAAGTGGAGCCCTTTGAACCTAGTTTTTTTTTAATTTTTAGGATTATTTATGAATTGTTTTCATTAGGAATAAATAGATATGCTCTTGCTAGGTACTATAGATGATTACTTGTTGCAAGTGGCATTAAATTCTATGGCATGATGTGAAAATTGAATCACTATTGTGATACACCTAGGCTTTTTTATATGACTCTTGTGTGATTTTTAATTAATTTTGAATTCTCACAATTGCTAGATGAGTGTCTGTAGGGATCCTTCTTGAGCTGAACATGTGCCATGTGTGTTGAGGTTTTTGTTATACTCCATGTTTTCATATTGATGTCTAGAACTTGATTAGTGTTTTTCAAAGAGAAATAAAGAATGCTAAGTTTAGAAGATGATATAGACATTTCTTTGATGGCCATATTTTATAATATCTACCCTTTCCACATAACCTTAGTTATCCCCATTAAGCCTTTAGCCTATTCTTTGGTAGCCTCATATGTAGCTTATTCCTTTTCTTTCAATTTACTATAATTTTATCAAAAATTTCTAATTTCTTTAGTTGAAAATTTAAGATATTAAGGAGTGTAAAATTGAGAGGGAAAAAGTGAAGTTGAAGCCCCAAAGTAGTAAGTATGGGTGTGTTTAAAAAGTTTAAATGTTGTTGGTGCGAGTTGTGTAGTAAAATGGAAAAAATGAACAAAAGAAATGAATCATGCATTCATGGAAAATATTCCCTACTAAAGATATGTAAGCTAGATTAGAGAGATTGGGAAAAATAAAAGAGAGGTGGGAAGATAAAAATTGCAAAAAATAGATTGATTGGAGATGAGTGTAATGTAAAGTTTTATGAATTAAATTGCTTAGGGAAGATAGTCACTATTACTGGACTGAATAGTTCGTACCAATCCCTTAGACTATATTAAAACCTTTAAAGTCCTAATTGATCTTAATCTTTGATATTCTGATATTAGTGGAGTAATACACTAAGGAAAAGTGTATGGTTCTTTGTGAGAGTGAGCGGAATTTGATTCTTACACCCATTTTTAGGATAAATTGCATATATATATATATATATATATATATATATATATATATGAGTGAATTAGGGTGACTTTCTTGTGGTGAGGGAGCATATGTAATAATGAATAAGTGAATTATATGATCTCTTTATTGAGTAATGTAGATGAGTTTTCCAGTTGTTAGAGTCAATTCTTAAGGCTAGGAAGTCTTGAAGTAGTACTCATGTGTTTTTCAATCGTAATATGACATGCCTAATATAGAATTTGTTATTAATGTAGTCATTGTAGTTCTAGATTGAGTGTCTTAGCTAAAGTAGTGATTTTAGATTTTTCCTTAGTTGATCCTAGTGAAATTAGTTCTCGAGGATAAACAAGGCTTTAAGTGTAGGGTAGTGATCTTAGGTGTATTTATACACATAAGTGTAGTTATCGACGTGCGTTTAACTAGTTTTGAGGATAAATTGATGTGATTAATGAATTATAAAATGTGTATTGGTATATTATAGTAATAATTTACATATTTATAGTGTTTAAAGTTCCTTTGTTACAAATCAAGATTTAAAATAATCATCTAGAATTTAGATAAGAAAACTAGTTAGGCTAGCCTATGCTATGCCTGTTCTAGTGTAATGTGAAGAGCTCTATTGTGTTGTTTGGACTAATTTTTTCTATGATATGTTGTAGGAGACTAGTGTAGTAGCTATGGAATCTAATTTAATCATACAAATAAGACACAAGAAGTGGGGAAACAAGGAACAAGCAGATGAGAAGAAGAGAGTGCAAATTAGATGAATACTTACCTTGAGGAAGGGGCCTTGCGCTGCACCCCTCATAAAATGGGATAAGGCCTTATTATTGAACCCTTAGGGTGAAGAAACACTAACTTGTTCATTTTATATGCCTATTCTACACTCTTATTTTCCATGCGATTGGTCATGTGGCACAACCCCCTTCCCCTCTCCCTCCCCTAACAATTAAAAGTTGGTTTTATACTCAATTAAGTTTGGGTAAAAGTTATAAATGCATATTTTACTATGGGTAATCCTACGTAAAACCTAAATTAATATATAAGTAGTACTTAGCAACATTTACCAAGCACTTTTTGAACAACACAAGATTAGAGAATGGAGAAGCCATTAGAGGCTCTACTCTGTGGTTTTTTGCCCATTAACTTTTAATTTCTTGTAGTTTTACTTATGAAATCTTTAATGGTGATTATTTTTATGAATATAAGTGTCTAAACACCCTTTTTATAGGGTTGATACTGCTACATAATTATTTAATTATGGTTTATTAGTTGGTGCATATGTTTATCAAGTAATGCAATTATTCTAACATTCTTGTTTTAATATTCTAAAGAGTCTTGAACTTTGGAATAGACCCAAGTTACAAAATAAATTTACCATATAAGTGGAGGGAAAGAATAAAGAACTTAGGGAATGTGGGTCATATCATTAATTTATTTAATACTAATTATTAAAGAATAATTTATGGTTAGGATGGAGATATACCTAAATGATCCACTTGGTTAATGAAGCGGGAGGATAACATAGTGCATCCAAATTAGAGACTCACATCCCCACTCAACAATTTATGAGACTAATTATAGATGACTTATAGCATGAACATCCATGAATTATATTATCAACCTTATAAATCAATAATCACGATAAACACCAACACCATCTAGAAACTAAAGTTATGCATGGATGTGAAGTAAATACCTCAACCTTGGGATACTCCATATATTATTTACGATAAAAGTTTCATATCATTTCCTATTATCTAGTTTATAAGAAAATAAAACTCAAACTCTTTTTTGGTTACAAATACCATTTGTTTAACTTAATTAGTAATACTAAAATTGGATCGTCATCCAAGTACCAAGTACCTATGGGATCAATGTTCAGCTCATAAGAGTTACTTTAATACTTGTATGACCACGTATATGTGCGTGTGCACTTAGTATCAACACGAGTCAGCAAGTCAAAGGAGATGTACATATACTTGGTATATTTTGGCACTAAGGTGTATAGTATTACTATTTTGGTTGCATTAATTCATTTATTCATATGCATTACCTATCACCTGTATGATTTTTTGGCACTTATATCTAACTTATAAGGGGATGTATAGGTATAAGCTATGAATATTTTTTTGAGTGATTGATTTAACCTTCAGGGATTATGAAGGCCTGGTTAGGTTATTGTTTGTCTGGACTTGTCGATTACTTTATTGTTGGTTATTGTGGTTAGTTCATGGTAGAATAATTATTTACTAGTAGACGATATTGTTGGTACACTTCTAATTTTTCTTTTCCTATTATGGTAAAATTCATTATTGTTAAGTTACATCATGATCAATCACACTTTAGTTAGAGGCTTTAATTATGCTAGTATTAGCTCTATTACTTGTCTATGATCTTTGAGATGTTAGGTTGACTGTTCCAGGTTATTACCTTTAAGTGTAGTCCTACATATGTATGTATATAAATATATATATATATACATATATATATGGTGTTACCATATATCCCTATCATTCCTTATCTATTAATATTTTAGATATATCATTTAGCCTTGTGTAAGTACTATATATCCTTCTTTCACTTTTTATTTGTATATTGGCGAGTGATATATGGAATAATACTTTTGTCCCTGAATACAGTTAGAATAGGATAATTTATCCTTATTTCTCCATTAGAATAGTTTACATGCCTTCTTTATATGACATTTATGCCTACATTATCTTTGGAGCTCAATCGGTTGATACTTACTTAGTACCACTTTTTTAGTACGCATACTACTCATTTGTAGCCTACGGATTATAGTACGAGTTCACACTATTGAAGTGTGAATCATATGGAGTATTCATGGATCAAAGATTTTGGGTAAGCTCCCAAGTTTAGAGTATTCCAGCTCTTCCTCTTATTTTTAGACTAATCTCTATCTTTTATTCATATAAATCCTTATATGTATATTTATTTTGTATTTCACTTGTACTTCTATTGTATTAGAAGCTTTAATACTGATTTCACTAGGTTTTGGGATTCCATCTTTATATTAGTCTCTATATTAGATTTCTTTTTGCTGCTTTCATTAATTCTCTTAATAGTCCTTATGAGCAGTTATGAACTATGAGTTGGCTTACTTACTGGTGGGCTACAGCAGGTGCCATCATAATCTAAGGAATTGAGTCATGAAATCTAATTTATATTTCTTGATACTATAGATGACTTACTCAGCAAGAACTTTAATATGGTAGTAGAGCTAGTGAAGAAATTAAAGGAATTAAACTGGATTGATAAGAAAAAATAGAGTGAAAAGAGACAAAATATAGGTAACTTTAGCATATCATACACTAGAGGCCATAGGTTTTAGGCCTACCCTGCACATTCTATATAGTTAGATTTGTTAAGGTCCATCAAGGACCACACATCAGTCTTTAGGTGTGGATAGCCAAAGCGCTATATATTTTTTTCTACTAATAGGACTTCATTAGATTGAGCTTGTTTTAACTATGGTGTGATTGGATATTAGGAGGAACTATCCTAATAGTAGATAGTCAAGTTTTCAAGGTTATTAGTCATCATAGCTTTGGTTCTGGGTAGTAAAGAGGGTAGAGTAAATAGTATATATTATCCATAAGGTGGATATGATGGTTAACAGGGTAATTAGGGAGATGATGCACTGCCTGCTAAGAGAGTCATTTAAATTGATGTAGGGCATTTTGTTATTCCTTTCTATAAAAATACAATGTTGATGCATGAGCTATAGTTATACGAGTACCACTCTTGTCTATCGGTATATGGCTTCTATCTTGTTTGATCCACTTTTTACTTTTCATATATGCTCGTTAAATTTTCTTTTGGGTTTGATATGATTAGTGATATGCTTGATTCACCTATTTATGTATCTTTTTTAGTTGGGGATTCTGTGACAGTTAGTGAAGTATATCTTAATTGCTCAGAATTGTTTATGGGTTCTCACACTTTGGTAGAACGGGTGATTTTGGATATGTTAGATTTTCATATCATTTTAGGTTTAACTTGATTGTCTTTGTATCGTAATATTTTAAAATATAATGCTAAGACTATGACCTCAGCTATAACGAGGATGGATAATCTTGATTGAAAGGGTATTTATAAGCTTAGTTCGGTGAAACTCCTTTTCTTCAAGTTTAGTAAAGTTGGTAGGGAAGGGGTATTCATATTTCTTAGCATATCTTTGGGACACTAGTGCAGAAATCCATCTATTTAGTTAGTTTGTAAAGTGTGTGAATTTTAGGAAGTTTCACTTAATAATTTGCTTGGTATGCCTCCAGATTGAGACATCAACTTTGTAATGATCTAGAATAGTGCACATACCCTATCTGTATTCCTCCCTATGAGATAGCTCCAAAAAAGTTAAGAGAGCTTAAGACTCGGGTACAAGAGTTGTTTGATATGATTTGTATTCATCCTAGTGCTTCGCCATGGGTGCTCCAGTGTTGTTTGTTAAAAAGAATAGTCGTATTGAGAATTTGTATAGATAATTGGTAGCTAAATACGATAATCATCCAAAATAAGTATCCATTGCCTAGGATAGATGATTTTTTTGTTTGTCTATAGGGTTATTTAGTGTTTTCTAAGATAGATGTAAGGTTAGGGTATCATCAGTTAAAGATTTGGCCTAAGGATATTACTAGTACAACTGTTAGGACTTGTTATGGGCATTGGAAATTTTTGGTGACATCATTTGGGTCAACTAATGCATTTGCAACCTTTATGAGTTTGATGAATAATGTCTTTAAATATTTTATGGATTTATTTTTTGTTGTCTTTATTAATGACATTTCGGTGTACTCTAAGATTATAAAAAGCATGCAAGGTATTTATGTATTGTCTTGGATATATTCAAAAGAAGAAGCTTTATGAAAAATTCTCCAAGATTCAATTTTGGATGTCATTCATGTCCTTTTTAGGGTATGTGGTTTCTAAAAAAGGGTAGTGGTAGATCCCAAAAGGTTGAAACAGTTATGAATTGGGTTAGGTCAACCATAGTGACTGAAGTTCATAGTTTTGTAGGTTTGGAAATTTATTACCATAGGTGTTTTAAGGATCTTACTTTACATAGTTCAAGTTTCTTTTGACCATAACTCTTATACTTACCTAGGTTGAGGAAGTTAAAGATTGTATAATATTTTGTGATGCTTCAAATTATTTCTTGGGTGTTATAGTAATGTAGGATAAGAATGTGATAGCCTGTGCTTCAAGGCAAGTGAAGTTCCATGCATGGAATTATCCAACTCATGACTTGGATCTAACAACTGTGGTCTTTGAACTCAAAATATGGAGGCGTTATTTATATGGTATTAAGTGTGAGGTTTTAAATATTCATTATAGTTTATGGCATGTGTTCTCTCAGCAAGACTTGTATTTGAGGAAACAACTATAGATGAAGTTACTAAAATATTACAATGTTACCATTTAGTATCTTTCTAGAAGGTTCACGTGGTAGAAGATGCATTGAGAAGCAAATGTTTAAGTATGGTAAGTTTAGCTAGCTTGAAAGCGACAAGGTATCAATTAGTTAGAGTGTTCCAAACTCTAGTGATATAGTTTATATAGTTAGGGGTATTAAAAAAAGGTGGAGAGTTGGCTACTATTGATGTGAGGTCTATATTCCTTGATAAATTCAAGGCAAGTCACTTTAAAGATGTGTTGTTAAATAAGATTCAAAATAAGGTGGTGCATAGTAAGGCTCGTGAGGCCACTCTTGATGCTAGTAATGTGTTGAGGGTGGAGGGGCGAGTATGTGTTCCTCGTGTTGATGATTTTAGTTCTACTCTATTAGTAGAATGTCATGACTCTTTACATGCTAGTGCATAAAATAACTTTATTGGTGGGCCCAAATAAAGGGCATAGTGGATTATGCGGTTGTGTGTCAGAATTGTCAATAAGTAAAATATAAACATCAGAAGCATGTAGGTCTACTTCAGAGAATGGCTATTCCAATGTGGAAATGGGAGATGATTACCATGGATTATATGATGGGTCTTCCTAAGACCCTGGGAATGCATAATTCAATCTGAGTCATTGCTAATAGGTCCGTATAGTTTATTTCAGTCAAGATGAATGACCATGTAGGGAATTTAGCCAAGATCTATTTTTAGTAGGTTTTGAGATTGCATGGAGTTCCTATTTCCATCATATCTATGGAGGTATTCACTTTACCTCTATGTTTTGGCACAAGTGGCATAAGGATTTGGGAACTAAACTAGATGTTAGTGCTGCATTTTATCCTTAAATTGATACATAGTCTATGAGGACTATTCAAGTGTAAGAAGACATGTTTTGGGCATGTATGGCCGAATTTGTAAGTCATAAGGATCAGTTTCTATTATTGTGTGAGTTTTGGTATAACAATAGTTTTAATATTGACATGGCCTTATTTTAGGCTCTATGTAAGACGATATGAAGACCACTTATAGGCTAGCTTGAGGTGGGTAATGTAAGACCCTTGGCCATTGATTCAGTAAAAGAGTCTCAATAGAAGGTAAGGTTTATTCAATAGAATTTACTAGAAGCCTAATGTAATAAGAAAGAGTATGCATACTGTAAAGTGAGAGACATATATTTAATAAAGGAAAAATATGTACTACTTAAGGTTTTTCCATAAATGGAGTAATGCAGTTTGAAAATGGGGCAATCTTATCCCTTGGTATATTAGTCCATTTGAAATCCTTTATGATGTAGGTTTTGTAGAGTACAAACTTTCACAGTCTGCAATTTTGTTAGGAAGCGATTCAATATTCCATGTCTGTAGCTGCCTCATTTAGTAGGACTCGATACTCTTAGATACAAATCTCTTGTATGAGAAGAAACGAATGGCGACACTTGATTGAGATGTTTAAAATTTGAGAACCAAAAAGATTATGTCCATGAAAGTTCTATAGAAGAATCATCCTATTAAGGAGGCCACTTGGGAGATTAAAATAGAAATGTATAACAAGTACCCACACTTGTTTGAGGATTCATGTATTTCCTTTGCTACATCCTACCTTATTTTTCTTTGATTATCATTAATGTATGAACAATAGGTAAATTTGTATCTTTTATAATGACCCTTTTTGACATTATGGTATAGCTTAGCATGCAAAAACCTGAGTTAAGTTTCTCCTTTGATGAGATGTTAAAAATTTTATTCTAGGATAGTTTTGGGTGAATTTAAAGGGCCATGTGGACTGGCTAAATCTATGATTGATGGTGTAGTATTTCATGGATTTAAGATCATGATGTGTTAACTAAGAGCTTAGGAAGTGTATAGAAACTTTTGGAATAGGATTTGGGTTGGTAGAACTTTTGATAGAGCATATGGCATAAAGGAGTTAGTTCATGGTGTTGAAATTTTAAAGTTGGATATAAAAATGGAAAAACTAAGAACTTATCCAATGTTACTACATTGCCTACGCTGTTGTAGTCAGTGTTATGTCGCTATAGCATTCCCACTATAATAGAAATTTTTATTCTATAACAAAGTCAATTTGGGTCAGTTTTGGGATAGAAAGTAAATCTTCCTATAACAAAAATTGGGTTGCTATAGCGAGTTTAATGCAGTAAATAGTAGTTTTTGAATTAAAACTTTTTTTTCATCTAAAAACATTTAGACGTTGAACAAGGGGGATTTAGGATGATTAGCTTCCATATCTTCTTAAATTCTAAAATTGAGGCAAGTCATTCCACAAATCTAATGTATATTTAATTCTTAATCCTTAGAATTCTAATAGATAGATCATGGTAGGAATGGTGGTTAAACCCTAGGTTGGAGGAATTGTGTAATACCCCATAAGATCTTAGCTCAATTTAACTCTCAGTGTTGAGGACTTAGTTATTTTCAAGACCCCTAGACTTTGATGATTTTTATTTTGGTCTTCCGGACCTTGAGACATTGATTTTTTAAGTTGATTCATGATCGGGGTTGTTCAAAGTGTATCTCGGGTGAGTTTTGGAATTTTTAGATGAGCATAGGGGTGTGTTTGGGAAACCAAAATAGAAGAACCATCGAGATATGTAGGTGTCCGCCTTAAGATCGTTAGGGTAATGCGCATGCCGTTTAGGTTAGTACCCCACTCTAAGGCAGGCGCTGCCCAAGTTAGTCTACCGCTCCAAGGCCTGCGTCGCCCTTTGCCCATTCTGCCCAGTTTTGTTTCTTAACTTTTAAGGGTATTAAGGTCAATTCCCTTAACCTAATTCATCCATAACACAAAATTGGGGTCCCCAAGGATCATTATTTTCCCTTTTACTGATAAATCCTCTAAAGAAAACCATCTTTCATCCTAAGAACAAACCCTAATTCTTTCATAAGAAATCAAGGAATTCAATCTTCAAGTTCAAAAAATTCTCAAGGAACCTTCAATAATTAATCTATTGAGGTATGTGGGATGTTCATCCATGAGTGCTTTCACCCATGGATTCAAAAATCCTCTTTTTATTAAATTTATGAGTTTATACCTGTTCTTGATAAAATAAATCCATGAACCTCTTGTTAATTCAATTTTAAATTATAGTTACAAGTGTTTTCAATAGAATGATTCATATTATACTTCAAGTGTTGAAATTCCCATGTCATGATCCACTGATTTCAGGATTCGCCCTTAAGTTATGAATTTAGTTATGTAATCATGTTTTTACCTCATGTTTAAGATAGTCCCATGTGCAAGTTTATGATTACTACATGTTTGATGAAATGCCTATGTTTTGGTTCTTTGAAATGTGATTTCATGCTACATTATTTCAAATTTGATATTGTATTTTATAATCATTTAGTGTTGGTGGGTTATGAACACCCGATACCTAGTTGTTTTATACGATTTTAGTGTCTCAAAAATGAGTTCAATTGAACCATGAGTATTATTATTCAATCAATTGTTATGATCAGACCATGATGAGCAATGTCAGCTGTATGTTTAGTTATATCTAAAAAGCTCAGTTCAGTACCAGTGTCAGTTTAGTAGGGAGTAGGATTTAGCACCGAGCGAACCTAGGGATGGGGGCTCACCCACCAGTTAGGACTAGGTCCTTATTTACAGTCCCTAAGTTGCAGAACTATGTAATCAGCATAGGATTATAATATGTCACCCATCAGTTTAGGACTGGCATTCTTTTAGGGGGGTTACACACCAATTTAGGACTGACTCCCTAGTCCTTCGGGACATTAAATTTGTCGATCCATGCAGCTAGTGTTACTACTTGTGATACAGTATTGACACCCTTACAACTGGGGTTACATGTTGGACGCCAATTAGTTCATATTGGGGCATGTAAGTTAGATGATACCTCCCACAGTCTCAGTAAAGTATTCAGTGTATATTAGTTTAGGTTTTCTTGACAAAGTGTACAATAACTTAGTTGTTCAGTTATACAAATTTCAGTTATTCAGTTTACAAATTATTGTAGAAATATATTTATACTTGGTATTGCATTCACAAATGTTATATGATCATGCATTTATGTTCAGTTATTCCCATGCATTTTAGCCAGGCCTCATCTCATATACCAGTATATTCAAAGTACTGATTGCACACTTTTCTTTGCACTATGTTGTCTTATAACATAGCTTCGAACATCAGTTTCCTAACCAATCTTAGACATCTCAGCGATATTCAACAGTAGTTTTGGTGAGTCTTTATCTATCGAGGACATGATCTATCTATTTAAGTTATTTCCATATTTTCATATGTTCAGTCAGTTGGATTTAGTTAAGGGTCTATCTTATCAACTCTTTAATCAGTTTAGAGGCATTTGTACATTTAGTTTTACAGTCAGTTAGTCATTTCAGTATTATCAATTATTATCAGATGTTTTAGACATTTTAGTAGTTTGTGTTTTAGTATGTAGTTTTGTAGTGTTTTATTAGTTTATTTCCTACATATGTTATATTAGTGCTATTATATCCAGTGCTCACAGCAGGTACAACTTATAGGTTAGCTTGTGGTTACTTGTGACCGTAAGCACTATTGTCACGACTAGGGGATAACCTTGGGTCATGACAAAACTTGGTATCATAGCCTAAGGTTTTAGAGTGTCCTAGGGATTTTGAAAGCCATACTGAGTAAATTTTTATGCATGGGTGTGAAGCACGCCATACTTACGGAAAAGAGGATATGAAACCTTTTTGGAAAGTTTCCCTTCTTTTAGTGTTCATGTCGTATGAAAGAGAATGATTCACCATTTAAATTCTGTTTCTACCACATCCTTCACTCCTTTTACAAACAGTACCTCCCAGAAGAAATTACAGAAAAAGAAATAGGTATCAGCCCACGCCACTACTTGTTCAAGAAGATCCCCTGAATGAGCATGTCTCTTACGTTGAATTTAGGGATATTTTCACTACCTTAGCCCATTCAGTAGCTGCTCATAACAACAAATAAGTTGTTGCCCCAGCCAACCTAGTGGAAAAAATAGCTGCAGTTAGGATTTAGGATTTCACTCGGATGAATCCCTCTGTGCTTTTGAGATCCAAATCATAAGAGGATCCACTGGAGTTTCTTGATATGGTTGGGAAAGTGATAGACATTATGGTCGTCATTATAAGTGAGAGTGTAGAGTTGGCTACACTCCTGTTACAGGATGTAGCTCACACTTTGTTTAAGCAGTACAGGAGGATCGAGGTGTAGAGGCTAGGCCTTAGAGTTAAGGGAAGCTAAGGTATAGGATTTCATCAATTTGAAGCAGGGTAATATGAGTGTGAGAAAGTACTCACTTAAGTTCACTTAGTTAGCGAGGTATACTCCTACCATAGAGATAGGTAATAGGTGTAGAATGAGTAAGTTTATGTCTGATGTAGCTTATAATATGGTCAAGAAGTGTAGGACCGCCATGTTTATTAAGGATATAGACTTATCTAGACTTATGGTTCATGCTCAGCAGATTGAGGAGGAGAAGTGTAAGGTGAGGGAGACAGATAACAAGAGGGCCAGAACAAGAAGTTTTAAGGCCAGAACAAGCAGTTTTAACTTTTCTCAGCCAAGGTCAAAAGGTGGTAATCATTCTCAGTTCCATCAGAAATTCTCAGCCCCAACTCTGTCTTCACCTAGCGCATTAGTGCCTAAGTTCAGGAAGGACAGTCGAGATAGGAGACCAGGCTCTAAGTCCCAGGGTAGTGTTAGTAGTGGCCATACTAACCGCTCTATAGGAAATATGGTAGGAATCATAATGGTGTGTGTAAGGTGGGTAGTGATGTGTGTTTTTTGTGTGGCAAGCCAGGTCACATGGTCTGGGAATATACAGTGTTTACTTAGAGGGGAAAGGATTCACGCCAATAGGGCAAGTCTAATCTTTCATCATCTGTAGTAGGTCACTTGCCTTAGTAGGGTTCCACTTCTAGTACAACCAGTGGGCATCTTCAGAACATATTATATGTACGCCAGGCTCGGCAGGATCAGGAAAGTTTTCCTGGTATGGTTATAGGTATGCTATAGGTTTTCCATCTTCATGTTTATGATTTATTACACCCTAGAGATTCACTTTCCTTTATGACCCCCTACATAGCAGTAGGCTTTGGTGTCATTCTTGAAACTTTAGTAGAACCCTTTTTAGTCTCTAATCTAGTAGGTAGCTCTATTCTAGCCAAGCGAGTATAAAGGAACTGCCCGGTCACAATATCTCAGAAAGTTACCTTAGTTGATCTTGTGGAGCTATAGATGACAATTTTTATATTATTCTTGGCATGTATTATCCCCACTTATGTTATGCCTCAGTTGATTATAGAAATAGAGTCATTCAGTTTCAGTTTATGAATGAACCAGTCATTGAACTGAGGGGTAGTACCTTAGTGTTTAGGGTTTAGTTAGTTTTATATCTTTGAGCAAGAAAGATGATATCTGAAGGTTGTGTTTACCATATTGTTTGAGTAAAATACTCTAGTTCCAAGACTATGAGACTCAAGTCATTTTGAGTAGTGCGAGAATTTCTAGATGTGTTCCCTGAAGATCTTCTCAGAGTTTCTCCTGAAAAGGAAATCGACTTCGAAATAGATCACCTTTCAGATACCCAATCTATCTCCATTCCACCCTATAGAAAGGCTCCAATTGAGCTTAAGGAATTGAAAGAGAAAATAAAAGATCTCTTAGGTAAAGGTTTCATCAGGCCTAGTGTTTCCTCATGGGGAACTACAATCTTGTTCGTGAGTAAGAAAGATAGTTCTCTCAGAATTTGCATCAATAATCGTCAATTAAACAAAGTCACAATCAAGAATAATTATCCACTCTCCAGAGTTGATGACTTGTTTGACCAAATTTAGGGTGGCACCTATTTCTCTAAGATAGACCTCAGATCAACTATTATCAACTTAGAGTTAGAGAATATGACATTTTAAAGATAGGTTTTAGAACTCAGTATGGTCAATTTGAATTCTTTGTTATGTCTTTTGGACTAATAAATGCCCCTGTAACTTTCATGAACTTGATGAATAAGGTGTCCAAGTAGTACTTGGACATGTTTATCATAGTCTTCATTGATGATATCCTTGTCTATTCCCATAGTGAGAATGATCATACAGACCATTTAAGAATTATGTTACAGACCCTTAGAGATCATCAGTTGTTTGCCAAATTGATTAAGTGAAAATTTTGGTTAAGATTAGTAGCTTTCCTTGGACATATTGTTTTTGGTAATGGCATTAAAGTTGACCCTCAAAATATTAAAGCGGTAAGGAACTGGCCCAGAATCGTCTCTCCATCTGATAATAGGAGTTTTTTGGGCTTGTCTGGCTATTACAGGTGGTTTGTTGAAGGGTTTTATTCTATCGCATCCCCCATGTCTCAATTGACTTATAAGAAAGACGAATTTTAGTGGTCAGATTCTTGCAAGAAGAGTTTTCAGGAGTTGATGATTTAACTTACTTCTACTGTAGTCTTGACTTTTCCAAATGGCATGGATGGGTTTGCAGTTTATTTTGATGCTTCCAGAGTTGGTCTTGGTTGTGTATTTATGTAGAGAGGTAAGGTCATAACCTACACCTCTAGATAGCTTAAGACCCATAAAAAGAATTATCCTACCCATGATCTTGAGTTGCTAGCTATTGTTTTTCCTTGAAAATTTGGAGAAATTATATTTATATGGTTCATGTTGATGTGTTCACTTATCATAAGAGTTTATAGTATGTTTTCACATAGAAAGATCTGAATCTTCATCAGAGAAGGTAGTTTAAATTATTTAAAGATAATGATATGAGTGTGTTGTATCATCCGATCAAGGCCAATGTAGTGGCAGTGGCCCTTAGAAGATTGTCTATGGGCAGTATTGCTCATGTTGAGGACGATAAGAAAAAGATAGTTAGTGAGGTTCATCAGCTTGCTAGATTAGGCCTTCGGTTAGTTGATATAGCTGAAGGTAGTTTATGGATTCAGAATGGTTCAGAATCTTTATTGGTTGCCCATGTGAAAGAAAGGAAAGATAGGGATCTTAGTTTGGTTAAGCTGAAAGAGGCATTTAGAGATCAGAAGATAGAGGTTTTCTTCCAAGGGGGAGATGGTATGCTTCATTGTTAGGGAAGGTTATATGTTCCGTGTGTTGATGATTTGAGACATCAAATACTTGCAGAAGCACATGGTGCGTGATACTCTATCCATCCAGGAGACACTAAGATGTACCAAGATTTATGGGAAATCTATTGGTGGAGTGGTATAAAGAAGGATATTGTAGAGATTGTGACTAAGTGCCTAAATTGTCAGTAGGTCAAGGTCGAACACCAAAGGCCTAGTGGTGCATTAAAGGAGTTCAACATTCCCACTTAGAAGTGGGAAGTGGTGAACAAGGATTTTACTACAGGGTTGCCTCGTACGTGTCGTCAATATGATTCAACATGGGTCATTATAGATAGAATAACCAAATCAACTCATTTTCTTGCCAGTTCATACTTCTTACTCAGCTGAGGATTATGTCAGGCTTTACATTAGGGAGTTGGTTATGTTGCACTTGATTCAGTTATCTATTATTTCAAATAAAGGTACTCACTTTACCTCTCACTTTTGGAGGGCTTTTTAGAAGAGTCTTGGTACCCATGTTCATCTTAGTACAACTTTTCATCTCCAAATAGATGGGCAGGAAAAGAGGACCATTCAGAACATAGAGTACATGTTAAGGGCATGTGTTATTGACTTTAAAGGTAGTTGGGTTAACCACTTACCTTTTATTGAGTTTACTTATAACAACATTTATCACTCTAGTAATTAGATAGCTCCATTTGAGGGTCTCAATAGAAGGAGATGTTGATGTGCTCATGGTTGGTTTGAGGTAGGTGATATAGTAGATGCTAAAGATAGCCTAAAGCCATCAGAAATCTTATACAGGTGTGAGGAGAAAGGATCTTGAGTTTAAGGCTGGTAATTTTGTTTATCTGAAGATTTCACCTATGTAAAAAGTGAAGAGATCTGGTAAGAAAGGGAAACTCATCCCCCGTTAGTGGGTCCACACATCTAATATTAGTACTAGTGGCACGATACTGATACCCTTTCAACTGGGGTTACAGGTTGGACCCCAATTAGCTCATATTAGGGCATGTCGGTTAGATGATACCTCTTACGGTCTCAGTATAGTACTTAGTCTATTTTAGTTTTGGATTTCTTAACAAAGTGTACAGAACCTCGGTTATTCAATTATATAGATTTCAGTTATTCAGTTTACAGATTATTGCAGAAATATATTTATACTTGGTCTTGCATTCACAAATGTTATATGATCATGCATTTATGTTCAGATATTCCCATACATTTCAGCCAGTCCTTATCTCATATACCAGTACATTCAAAGTACTGATCATATATTTTTCTTTGCACTATGTTATCTTATAACATAGGTTCGGACGCTCACTTTCCCTATCACTCTTAGAAAGCTCAACAACATTCAATAGTAATAGTAGTGAGTCCTTATCTATTGAGGACATGATCTATCTAGTTCAGTTATTTCTATATTTTTATATGCTCAGTCAGTTGGAGTTAGTTGGGAGTTTATCCCATTAAATCTTCAGTCGATTTTGAGGCTTTCAGCCATTTAGTTAAAAAGTCTGTCAGTCATTTCAGTATTATCAGTTGTTATCAGATGTTTTAGTCCTTTTAGTATTTCATGTTTCAATATCTAGATTTATAGCATTTTATCAATTTATTTTCTGCATACATTACATCAGTGCTATTATATCCAGTGCTCACAGTAGGTACCAACTCATAGGTTAGCTTGTGGTTACTTATGATCATAAGCACTGTTGTCGCGACTAGGGGTAGCCTCAATTTGTGAAAAATTGATATAATATGCCATAGGTTGGATTAAAATCATTTGTTTATAATTTAAATGTATTGGATTAAGTCTTATAAACTAGAATTTGATCTCTTAATCACAATGTATGGAGAAGTTGGGTGGAATGAAGTGTAAGAAAACCCAAGATAGGTGGAATTATTTATGAACATGATCTTAGACTTATGAATTTAGGTTATAATACCTAAAATTGATATAGCATTTGTTAAATTGTATTCTACGTGTTATTTCTAAACCAAGCTAAAGCCAAAGCTGCGTAAAAAGGCAAGGCTCAAATCATTTAGAGTATTATAAGGCTTGAATTATAACAACTCTCATTGTATTTTTAGATTTTTCTATATTTTGACCATTTTTACTTCTCCATAGTTGCTTTAAATAAGTTGTGGAGATGGTTGGAAAAATCCCCAAATTGTTCAAGAATGATCCATATGAGTTTAAGGTTTTGAGGTCCTTTAAAATAAGACTTTTGAATTAGGTTAACATTTGTTGATCTAAGCATTGGATGGTGTTTACTTAAGTCTATTAGTTTTGGAATATTATTTTTGGGTTAGTACCATGGTTGATTCAATTTCCAAGTCTTTTTGTTGAGTTTTGAGCATTTGGATGAGAAACTATTTATTTTAGCTTAAAAGGGTTCCCAAGGTGATAACTTATTGAAAATGAGCTCTTTTGATAAAGATGGCGATTCTATTTAACCCAAAATGTCAGAAGTATCCTAGTAGAATTATTGGTTTTTTTTTCCCATGGTCCCAAACTAATCCTGGAGGTCTATTCAATACATTCTTGATCATTTTCCTTAGCTGGACTATTGGCATTTGGCACAGGACTTTTTCTTTCTTTTCATTTGCAAGGGCACCTTTACGTTTGTGGAGAAGGATTCTCTTGGGGACTATGAATGTGAGATCCTGGCTGCATTCACTAAGATTAATTGCGTCTGTGACTGGGCCACTACATTCATGGTTTGTCTAGGTCATTGGCCTTTCCAAACCAATGGGTTGACAGTGTTGGCGAGCCAGTAATAAAATTTATAATCCATAAATCTATGATTCCAATTCAATTTTCATCAGTTTTGCACCTTGAGACATCCATAAAAGCAATTTTAAAGGAAATTTTTCGTCAAACTAGCATGGTTAAACTTCCGAACCTTTTTTTTATAATTACCCATTGAATTTATCTCAAAAATAACTTCAAAGCTTGGATTTTGATCTTGGAATTTTGGGGTTTTACCTGGTAAAGTGATAAAATAATTTTTTTTTTAATAATTTCACCACGTTTTAAAGGGTTTTCTTATTTAGAACACATAAAGAATGGGGTAACATGATTCTTTGTTAAAATGTAAGTTTTATCCTTTTATTTTTCAGAGTCAGCTTTTGATATGATTTTGGTCCCAAAAGAAATATATGCTGCTATGGGGATTGATAGACTCCTTTTGATATGTTTAATATGTTTTTGATAGATAAGGTTTGATTTGAGGTTGTACAAAAGGGAAAGGCTTCTTATTGAAGGGTCTAAACTTGATTTTTGACTTTCGAAGCAGGTTATAACTTAGCTTTCTTTAGATTGCACTTTGTAGTTACCGATTAATGTAAATTATGCTATGAGTTTGGGATTTTATCTCAAGAATCATATTTTGAGATTATTTTTCATCATGTTTCCTATATGAGGGATAATGTAAACTTTGTCATTGATTTGGGAGATTATTATTTTTAATGCATGTGTGACGGCAGTTACTAGTGTGGTTTAAGCATCACTTTCCTTTATTTTTATTTTGGTGCTTAAGTTGGGTCTTGGATTGATATTTTTGATGGCTTACATGTCTCTTTATTATTTTGTTTTTATGCGATGGCATGTTTCATGATCTACTAGTATTTGAGGAGGTTTATTTATACCATTATTGATTTGCTTCATTATATGATATTGAATTGGCTATAAGAATGCATCCTTATTTATTCATCTATATTCTAGAACTAGTACAACTAAGAAACACTATTTTTGAAATAAATGACTCTATATAAAATGCCTTAACTGGAGGATGTGCCAGTAAGGTTGATTGATGATATTGTGATAGTATATAATATGCCGTGAACTTACGGCACTTGAGATACTTAAAAATATGAATATATGCGATTATAAAGATATATTTGATAAAATCCCAAACTACACCACCTTATGAGGATAAAGCAGTCGCTTTTAAAATATCGTAACCCAACTAAGTTGGGGCCGCACCCGCAAGGAATACGTAGAACTATCTCTCAAACTTGCTGAAATCATTAGGTAGTGCATAAAATAAATAGGGGTTTTTGCTCTGAATAGTAAAACATAACAAAACTCAAATGTTTTGGGTTGTAAACCATCAGAAAAAACACTAGACTTGGGTTCCCCTTGGCTTTTAACTCCATAGGTTTTTCCTGTCCTCTCAAACTACCTTACTGATGTGCATGTAGAATCTACGTTATGTATCACCAACAACCTCTTAACACCCTTTGGTGAATTTCACTCATCTCTTCTCGGTCTCAGAATGCCACTTTACTAACCCTTGTCTTGGATCCCAATTCAACTATCTCCTCTCGATCTTAAGTTCATTAGATAATTAACTTAAGTAGATGAGGATGGTCAGTTTATATTATTATTGTGAATTTCCTTTCCTAATATCTACCTCCCTCTAGGGTTTTTCAAAATACAGACAGGATCCTAACATTTACATCCGTTAAGAAATCCATAAGAGTGAAGAAAACCACAATGCATATAGCAATAATGAGTTAGAAAAATTGTAAACTTCCCCTATTTCGTTAATTTATCAGGGTTTGCACAACCCTAGCTAAGGGAATTAGCCACTCATTGTTGTGAAACAATCAGTAGGATTCATAATTCGAATCATTAAATCAATTTCAAAATAATTTATGATGAAAAGCCAAAGTCTTAAATTGAATATCAATCCAAAATCCAAGAACACAATTCAAAGATCAAAATCAAATCTCGGAATAAAAATATATGTTTGTGAATGATAGAAGATTATAAACTAACTAAATATTGTCAAAAGGATATTTATAGAATACATGGAAACCCTAGAAAATTAGTCCAAAACAAAAGAGGAAAATTTGAGTCGGTGGCCACTTTTGAGCTGTAGGTGGCACCTATGGGCTGTAGGTAGCCCCATGTAGGTTCCATACTCTAAAAAATCTACACAATCCTTCGGAACTTTAACTTTTTTAACTTTGCATAGGACCTTACGGATCGTAGGTGGCACCAACAAGCCATAGGTGCCCATCATAGGTAGAAGGTCTCAAATTTTTACCTTTTGAATCTCTATGTCTAAATCCTCTCACACTTGTTATGGCACCTATTCTATGTATCTAGTACCTACGTGCTGTAGGTGCCAATGTAGTTAGTCCAAGACTTCAAATTTCACTTCTTTTCTTCAATATAGCTCCTAAAACCGGTTTCCCACAAAACACGACACAAAGCAAATCATATCTAGCAAAACAGCTTAACATATTTTCATAGTTTTAAGCATCAAAAGTTCTATGAAACCATAACACATCAACACCCTCAACTTTGAATATTTGCATGTCCTTAAGAAACACAACATAATGACACTTAACCAGGAGAATCCTAAGACATCTATGGCAGTCAATCATAAACTTTAAGCTGAATAACATTACTACCACTACAATATTAACATTTCAAAACCAACTGTGTGTATCAATGAAGAACAACAATGTGATACAAGAGAATCAAGTTATGGCATTATATTAGCAGCAAACAATCATGCATATATACAACTTTTACTATCCAAACAAACAAGCAGCTAGAAACACAATCCAAGCACCCTTAATTCAAAGAAGTACCACTCACTCAAAGGGATCATGCATGTTAATGCAGGGACGATCAAGAGATACTCACAATCACAAAGAATTTCCAACAATGTGCACAGAATACCATAGTTTTGCCCTTATTTCCATTAGCTTAGCTTCTGGACAACCAGATTAGGATCAGTATAGGACTTTTCTCAGCTTGTAATATAGGCTTGGGGGCTGATATGGTACATTTGGGAATTTGGTGACTAAGCCTCCTTGGCACTACATATGATACCCCACATTTTTGGGCTAGAATTTAAACCATTATTTCTACGTGTATAAACTCGAATCCAATTATTTCTATGTAAATATAAGTGTCATAATCATTTACCTAGGGTGTAAAGTGATTTTTAGGTGAAGAATGTTCATAGTAAACACTTAGAGTGAAGTGGACTTAAGAAATTTTGATTCGACCAAATTTTAGAATTCAATTTTAATGGGGTCAACATTGAACACATATAACTTCTAGAATATAGGGAATTTTGAGGATTAAGACACACCAAATTATTGATAATTGAGACCTATTTCCAATATATCTAATTTCGCCTTAATCCAATAATCGAGCAAAAAGTTATGAGCATTTTTTTCAGGAACCAGTGAGGGTCCTCGATTGCAGCATGCCACAGAGGTCATCGTAGAGATTACTCTTTGCGACACACTGATACTTTAAGATCAAGAAATTTTTTGTTTTGTTAACTTAGGATGAGGGGTATTGAAGTCCTAAACGGTCTCTAAAAACTATATTAACCTATTTCCATAAGTTTTCATGACACAACATCGACTATTTAACTTTCAAAATTATTATCTCTCAAATCCAACATTTCAAGCCAAGGCTAGGGTTCAAGGAGGTGGCCATCTAGGGTCCTATAGGTGCTGTCTTCTTCCAACTTCTTGGAAATAAAGGCATGTATCTCTCTCCCTTGAACATATATTTTATTAATGGCATAAATTGATTATCAATGCATGATTTTGATGTGGGGTTTAACAAAGTAGAGGGCTTTTGACATGATTGATCATTTAATTGATTTTTCATAGTTATGTATGCAATATTGCTGCTTTATTAGTGATTTTGAATGTTGTGTGATGCATGGGAATGGGGATTAAACTGAGGTGTAATGGTTAACCCCAAATTTCATGATTTTTCCTTGATTGTGGTTTTGAAAATAATGTGCCCTTAATCTGCTTGTGAAATTGACAATGAATATGATTTTGTCACAAAGTTTGAATTACTCACTTGTACTAATATGTTGGCATACTAGAAATCATGCTAACCGGTTTGGGAGTCACTATGGATTTAGGGTTCGAGTCCTCTTGCTTAGACCAGGTGGTTTGAGTCTACCTTATTATTATTATTACGTGATTGGGAGGTTTGGATCCCCTGTATCACATTACATAATACCATAGAATCTTTATGGGTTTTTATGAAACTAAGATGGCATGTTAGTTGAAATATATGAAATTTGGGTGATTTGGGTGGTTGAATTCATAAATAAACGTATGACCAAAGTGTTGCATGCAAGGTGTTTGATAAAATACCTAAGAGCCTAGAAATCATATATTTAAGCTGAATAGAACTTAAAAGACAAGCCCATGCTCTATCCCTTATGACTCAACATGAATTCCATGCAAATTGTCATGTATTGTTGTTATGCTATGGAATGCTCATGAAATTAGAACCATGCAACTATGTACATGTTATATGCAGTATCTTCCATGTTCAAGAATATGATAACCATATGTAGTATGAAATACCCTATTTATGGTATTATGAATTGTGAATTTATTCTTACGATCAAGTCAGTCATGTGTGTCAGTTTCTTTCCATCGAGTCCTGGGGGTACTTGAACCCAAAAATATAGTTGTATGCCTAGAGCCATATCATGTTTTCACGATACTCTCGGTCAAGCCATGATTTATAGAAATTAGTCAGTTATGTGACTCAGGAAAACTCAAAAATCTTAGTAATCTCAATAGTCTAGTAATCTCAGTAATTTTAGTGCTTAGTAACCTCAGCAACCTCAGTATTCACAGTTAATCTCAGTAACTTCAGTACTCTCAATCAGTCCTCAGAACTCAGTACATTCCATTAGTCATCGAAATCCAGTAAACTCATTTTAGCTCCGCTAAATAATCCTACTAACATCAGTTCAGTTAATCAGTTCAGTATCTTTTAGTTGGGAGTAGGATTTAGCACCGAGTAAACCCAAGGATGGGGACTCACCTGCCACAGTCAGAGGGTGAGATTCCTAGAAGCAATCCTTGTATTCCAGAACTACGTATCCAGCGTAGGTTGAGATGACCCTACCCATAGGGCTAATGCATCTCTTTTGAGTTTACCTAATAGTAAGCTAGACGGAATGAGCTCCTAAAAACAAAATAGGGTTACTCACATGTTGTCTCTACCCATGGCATAGTATTGACACCCTTCCATCTGGGGTAACAGGTTCAACCCCAACCAGCTTAGTTTCGGGACATGTTGGTTAGATGATTACCTCCCATAGTCTTAGTTTCAGTATTAGTCTCAGTTTTAGTAATAGAACTCAGATAGTTCTTCAGAATACAGGACTATTAGATACAGCCAACTCAGATATAATATGAAACTCAGCTAGTTCCACCATATTCATGATTGTTAGATACGGTCACTCATGTTATCATTATCACTAGTTCTCTGAACTCATATTCCCAGTATCCATCTTCAAGACTATCAAATACGGTCAAGCATTTCAGTTCCTCATTTTTATGGCTGCCAGATATAGTCAATCAGATTAATACTTTATAATTAGACTGTCAGATACAGTCAACCAGACCGGTCCTTCATAATTAGGATTATTATACACAGTTATTCATGTATCAGTAACATATCATTAGTCCCTCAGTATTTAGTAATACATTGTCAGTTCATCACTTATTAGTGATTTATATACTCAGTATTCAGTTTTAGGACTTTTAGACACAGTCGAACATACCAGTTCTTCATAATTCAAACTGTCAACATACTCATTCATCTATGCAGTACCTCAGTGTTAGTAAAGTCATGATGTCAGTATTAAGACTTAGTAGTTAGTATCATTACGAGTTCAGTTATATTTTCTCATGTATGTATGTATTCTCACATTCATATCAGTCAACATTGTTCATGCATATAACCCTTTTTATTTAGCCTACCTTACTCGTATACTCAGTACATTCAGTCGTACTGATGCATTTGTGCTATAGTGCTTTCTCTTATGTTACACTATAGGTTCAGAGGCTCAAGCTCCAGATCAGCAGTAGATTCCATTATTAGTTGTCAGAGTTAGAAGTAAGTCCTCATATTTTAAGGACACAATGATTACATTACTACTTCAATTTTTAGTTTATTTCAGTATTTGGAGTTAGTTCGGGACATGTCCCATCAATTCCTTACTCAGACAGTTTAGAGGCTTTCCAGACTATAGCATGTCAGAAGTTATTTCAGATTTGTTTTGGTATGGTTATACCATTTTCAGACATTGTTCTTATGAGATGTTTATTCAGTTAAACCTTATGGTCATTCAGTACATGTTTTCTATATTTTTATGTTATATTATGTAGTATACAGGTATAGATATCAGTCATGGGTTAGCTTGTGGTCCTTCGGGGTCATAAGCACAATGTAGCATTCCAGTTCAGAAAATTGGGTTGTTACAAAAGTCAACTGCTATATAGAGAGTAACAAAAGACAAAGAAGATCCTAGATCTAGCAAAGAGTAACCATGCACATGAAAGATCTGTAACATACCAGTAACCATATCAGGAGAATTTTTCTAATCTTGCTGGGACAGGAGAGCATAAAGTTGATTTGGGCATTGCCCACTAGTAGTGCTGAAGGTGGCACCTTACTGGTTTGGGTGATCGGACTGAGCTGAGGAATGGTTCTGCTGATTCTGAGGACAATCTCTAACTCTGTTGCCTAGATTTCCACATCCAAAACAAATACCACTTCTAGCTCTGCAAATACCCTAATGGTGCTTTCTATAAGTCTGGCAAAGAAGATAGGTACGGTCACTGCTAACACTGCCCTAAGACTTAGAGACTGGCTCTCTATCTTTGTTACCGTCTCTGAATCTAGGAGTTGGAGCACAAGATGAAGAAGGAGATAGAATTGATGACTTAGGAAGAAATTGAGAACGGTTTTCTCTTGCTGATTTGGGATGAGTAAAGTTAAAACTACCTATCCTTGCTCTCTTATTCTGCTTCTCCCTCATCATAATCTTTTGCTCTTCTATCTGTTGAGTGTGAGTCATAAGCCTGGCTATGTTCATGTCACTATTCAACATTGTAGACCTGCACTCATTGATTACACTATCATTCACCCCAGAAACAAACTTACTCATCTTAGCCCTACTATTTGCAACCGTATAAGGAGCATATCTGGCTAATTGAGTAAACTTAAAAGAATACTCTTTCACTGTCCTCCTTCCCTGCCTGAGGTTGATAAATTCTAACACTTTAGCTTCTCTCAGCTCTAGGGGAAAGAATCTATCTAAGAATGCAGTAGCAAACTCCTCCCACTCAATAGGCCCTGCATCTACAGTTCTCTCTGACTTCCACTGTTTGTACAAAGTGTGAGCAATATCCTGCAACTAATATGCAACTAGCTCTACACTCTCACTAAAAGTAACTCCTATGATATCCATAACCTTCTAAACCTGATCGATGAATTCCTGAGGGTCCTCATCTAACTTAGACCTGAGAAAGGATGGAGGATTCATTCAGGCGAAGTCCCGAATCCTGGCTGCAGCTGAATTGGCCACTGGGTTGGCTGGAATGACAGCTGGTCATACATTCTGAGCAACAATTGACTGAGCAAGAGTAGTGAATGCAGCTCTGAACTCTGCATGAGAGGCATGTTTACTTAACAGATCTTTGGGATGAAGGGCTAGCTGATTCCCATTTCTTTTTTTAGGAGGCATGTTCTATAGAGAAAAGGAAGAAATAGATTAGACTGAGAGATTGACTTGAAATTATGCTCCCTGGTATGACATGAATACTGAAAGAAGGAAAAATATTCCTAAAACATCTTATAGACTCCTGTACATAAATGTGGCATGCAACACACCCATGTACAAGACTCTACTAGATGCGGCTTTTAGACTTCCTAGGACTCTATTGAACCTTTGGATCTGATACAAGTTAGTAATGCCCCGATTCTGGTACCCAAAATGCTACACGGTGCTTATGACCCTGAAGGACCACAAGCTAACCCATGACTGATATCTGTACCTGTACAGTACATAATATACTATATAAATATGGAAATAATGGCTGAAAGGCCTTAAGGTTCAAAACTGTAACATAACAGATAAAACATAATATATGGAGGGGTATGAAATACCTAAAACAACTAAAATAACTATCTAAATATGCTAGTATGAAAAGCCTCTAACTAACTGAACTGTCTGAATAAGGAGTTGATGGGACATGTCCCTAACTAACTTCAACTAATACATTAATTAATGAGATAATAAAGTAATGGCCATGTCCTCGAAAGTGAGGACTCACTTCTAACTCTGACTGTAGAGACTGGAATGCTATCGATGCTCTGGAGCTCGTACTTCTGAACCCATTGTATAAAAATACTATAGTGAAAATACGTCAGTACATTGGAATGTACTGGTATGCATGTGAGGTAGGTTGAATGAAAAGGGTTCACATGTATGAACTATACTAACTGACTGGGTAACATGAATGTGAGAATGGATGCATGAATATATAATAACCGTAACTAAGTTCGTGATAACATGATTACTGAACCTGAGTACTGATAACATGAGATACTGATAACTGTATAACTGAAATAACAAATACTGAACGACTGTATCTTACAGTTTATATTCTGATGAAACTAGCTGAGTTCCGTACTGTTTTGAGTTAACTGTATCTGACAGTCCTGAATACTATAGAATAAACTGAGTTTTATTACTGAGACTGAATGAGTGTATCTGACAGTCTTGGTTCTGTACTGAAATTGTGGGAAGTAGTCATCTAACTGACATGCACCTAATACGTCATTATGACTGAGTTGGGGTCCAATCTGTAACCCCAATTGGAAGGGTGTCAATACCACGCCATTGGTAAGGACAATCTGTGAGTAACCCTCACATAACAGGTAACTCTAGTAAGAATATTGGGAACCCTCATATAACAGGTTAAGCCACCTCATTTGACCTTATATAACAGGCTATGATGTCTTAACCTACGCTGGATACATAGTTCTGGAATGTAAGGATTGCTTCTATGAATCACACCCTAATATAACAAGTGGGTTCCCATCCTTCGGTTCGCTTGATCCTAATTTTTACTCCCATCTGGATAGAAACTAACATGATTAACTGAACTGATTAGAGTGAGTTAACTAAGTTCTGTTTACTGATAGAATACTACTGATATACTAAATTTCTGAGGTTTATGAGATTACTGAGATTACTGAGTTTTCCTGAGTCACCTGACTGACTGAATTTCTATGAACATGGCTCGACTGAGAGTATCTTGAAAACATGACACTGGCTCTAGGAACATAGCTAATTGTCTGGTACAAGTAACCCCAGGACTCGATAGCATGAAACTGACAAAGCATGACTTTCTTGAATACATGACCAACACCACAATCCATAATACAATAAGTTGGAGAATTCATAAAGTACAAGTTCTAAAGCACTACAATTGCCACACATATATCGATAACTCATTGACTAAGACATTTCATCAAACACTTGACATGCATAAACTTGCACATAAATGGGGATTTCATATTATCATAGTAGTATGGCACTTTTCCTTCCCATAGGCATTTAATCGAACACATGGAGAGCATTCTTTGGTTATACAATCATCAACACATCTAATAATCATGGATACACCAATCAACATATAAATTTAAGGGTTTATCATAATTATTATGCAAATCATCACATCCTAGGGTTAATCATTGGAATATATAATTTCAAACATGAATTAAAATCCCACAACATCATGAACATGATTTCAATTCAATTTAAATCATGAACATTCATAAATACACAAATCTGGGATTTTAAAAAGCAATTCTTGAGCTTTATGGGTGAAAGGAACCATGAATCAACACATGACATACCTGGGTGGATGATTTCTTGAAGATTGATAGAGAAAAACTTGAATCCTTGACTTGAAATTAAACACCTAGGGTTTCTTGTTCTTGGGGATTGATCTTTGAGAGGAAACCCTAATTTGATGTTATGAATGAATAATGAATTTATGAGCTTTGGTCTAATATAATTAGGGGTTAAAATAGGTGAAAAAAGACCCAAATACCCTTTAAAAATGACTTAAAATTCACTGAACGGGACCTGCAATGGCTCGTGTGATGGTCCGTCGCTGGCTCGAAGGTCCGTCGTTTTGACCACCATGCGTGGACCAATAACAAAACTCACTACCTTATAGCGACGGTTTGGGCGAAAGTCCATAGCAAGTTCAATGGTCTGTCAACCTGTCTGTCGCACCTTATCTAAAAGGTTGACTCATTACCTTGGCTGCGGCGGTCTAGGCGATGGTCTGTCGCTAGATTGACGGTCAGTCAACCTGGTCGTCGTACCTGGGTGATTCTGACATCTCTGAGTAAAATATTTATAACTTTTTATGCTGATACCGGATTTGGACGAAATTGGTATCGTTGGAAAGATAATTCAATTTCTCATATGATAAAAAGTTAAAATCTTAAAAATTCCATGTATATAAAAGTGGATTCATCTTTCAAAGTGAGTTTCTAACATACTTGGGATGATTTCAAGCTAGGTAAAAGTACGGAGTATTACAACATCAATAATCAAGGTTAAGATATCTTAGTCATAATCAATCCTAACATTCATATCCACACTCAATACATATCATACATCATCTATGAAGGAAAGTGGACAGGAGCCTACCTCAAGGGTAAACCGCAAAATCACACTTCACGCAACACATGTTTGTCTTCACTTCATAATTCCCAAAATGCGATAACAATATCAAAAATATAATATACTTATCAATATGAGTCTAATGATACCCATATTACAATATTGTGCTTTGGGTCCAAAAATGACACCAAAAACTTCAAGGGAGTCCCACGTACGGAAATTACATCTCTGAGGTCAACCCAATGCTCATACATCCCCAAAGAACCATAACCCTCAATTAATGGGTTAAAACAAACCATATTTAGGGAGAAATCAAGCCCTAAGCTAAATTGGAGTTTTGGGTCAAGAACTAAGAAATTCACCTATAAAGTGATAAAATCTTACCTTAATCCAGATGATAATCATGATAAAAGATGTTTGCCAAGCTCCCTAGAAACCCACAAGACTCAATTTTGAGTAATCATTTCTATTTAGGGTTTTAGGTTCTAAAAAATGAGTCAAAATGTTGAAAACCGCAGCCTATAGGGTGCTTAAATACCCCTACCATCTTTGGAGATGCCGCAGTCGCTGTCTGGGCTACCAACAAAGTCAAAAACTTATTTTAACCCTTGGAACTCATTCCAAATCAAAAATATATGATCCAATAGTGAAATTTGAGTGTAAGACACATTTATATTCATTGTAATCATCAAAATTTTCATCTGAGATTGTTTCGGCAAAAAATGGGGCCCACACCTATAGTTTTGTTTTTCATAAAATTCACTCAATAGCCCAAAATAAGATTGGAAGCCTTAAGACCTTAACTAAGGGTCCCCCATCCTAAAATCCATGTTTCAGACATGATGGAGAAGTTGAATTTTTCATATAAGGTCGTTTCAATCAAATGTGGGTCCCACACCCATATTTTGATTTTCTAATTTTCTGACCAATAGGTCAAAAAGAGCTCGAGTGCATTGAAACTCAAACCAAAGGTCTATTAGATTAAATTTAATATTTTGAATCATTTGGAACAGTTGAAATTTGCATCCATAATTATTTCACTGAAGAATTTGCTTGGTGGAAATTTGGAACTAGCAAAGACTTCAAAATAGGAAATTGGCTTTAAAAGCCAAACAAATTGCTCGGTAACCGAATCGTCGGTCACAAAAAGTCATAAATGACTTGGGGCAGCTATGGAGAATCTCAAACGGTAGAGATAAGCATAAATATAAAAAGTGACCTGAAGGGTGCATTACACCTTTTTTGCTTTATATTGGTATTCATCCGTTGCTAGGTGTTCTTGTGACACGACCAAAAATTGGGCCTTATCTTATGGGCATCTCGACCACAACAAGGATCGAAGATCGCCCCTATAACCTAACCTAACCATCACATCCATCCATAAGTATCGGATGAACTCCGATAATACAACAAAATAGTGGAAACAAGAATAACGGCCATCACTTAAGAAGTGTCTAATCAATCCATTAACGTTAACATGCTAAACTAACATACCCAAGTACACAGTCATCCACAAAGCCTCTAGTTTTTTTATATCTATAATATGTCAGGACATGCCCCCCACAATTACCAAAAACCAAGTCTAAAACAAGTCTATGACATATGATAGAAATACCTTGAAATGTATGCCTTCCAAAGGATGGAAGCTTACTAATTAAAAGTAAAATATGAACCGCTTAAACACCTGGTCACTGCATAGGAAGATGAGAAGAAGCTCTGGCCCTTGTGTTTCATAAGGACACAACATCCAGAGATGGTACGCTAGCATGTAACTCATGGATAAGTAAGAAATAATATCATCATTCAAAACCAGTCAAACCATCACATGAAACCATATTTATATACATAGGCGTTTATATGAATATTTAGATACATCAAGTGTCGAGAAAGGGAACAAGGCCTTAGCATGTATTTCAAAGCACCCAATCATGATACAGGAAGTGGAGGACTCTAACCTTCCACTTGCGTGGGTTAGGAAGTTTGCACTTCAAGGTTATATTAAGCAAGAGGACTCTAACCTCAAGCCGTCTTATTAGGCAAGTGGACTCTAACTAAAAGCTGTTTTATTAAGCAAGTGGACTCTATCCACAAGCCGTTTTATTATACAAGTGTACTATAACCATAAACCATCTTATTAAGCAAGTGGACTCTAACCACAAGTCATCGCGTCCATTACTAGTCGACATTAGGACTCTAACCCTTTGTCTATGCATTCACATCCACAAAGTTGAACATTCAAGTACTCTAACCCACTTAGCCAATTCATGCATCAAGGCTACAATTCAACACCATACATGACCACAAGGTCTTTATGAACCATCTATCAATCAGTTACTTTTATAGGCCAATACCTTAGTTTCTATCTCCATTCAAGTCGACCTTTACCAAACCATTCATTCATCATTAGCATTCCTATACCAAGCTTTAGTTCAAACACAATTCAATTTCATTCTTAAGGACTCAAATCCTTTTTAACCAATCAAACCACCAAGGTTACCAATTACCTCAATACATGGCCAAAAACTCCCTTTCAAAGTCTTTTACTAATAATTCTTACTCATTAATCCATTTTCTTAGTTCAAAATACTATTAACATGTAACTAGTTATTACACTTAGACATTATCACAAACACCTTAAGGCCATACCTTTACCATGACAAAAATCAAATTAAGAATCATCATGCTTAGTGTTACTTATGACCCATTTGTTAAACCAAAATAAAAAATCACACAAAAAATATGTATAAATACAAGTTTAAAAAAGAATGAATAATACTCATCACTATGCATCAAAACCCTCATCATTTTGTTTCAAAACCCATCATTTTATAATCAAAATCAAGGTTTAAAACAAATTATATTTGAGAAATAACAAGGAGGGAAGAGTCACATGCCTTATACAATGTGATTCACGATAAGAACTTGACCCCTTTAGCCTGTAGATGAACACCTCTTGAAACCCTAGCCTCCAAACTTGTTGTAGAAGTTTAGAGAGTATTTTGGAATGTTTTGATCTTTTCCAAGTGAAGAATGAAGGTCCAAACAAAGCTATAAGTCATGGGTCATAAGCGTTTAGGGGTGGGAAATGTCTATAATGTCCCCTGCCTAAAAGCTAAAAAACACACGCAGGAGGGTATGACTTTTACACCTAAACCATACCCTAGGGTACGCGTGGTACCCATACTCGTACCCTAAACCTCCCCTTGGACCCCTCTACTAATCATCATACGACCATACATGACCAAGTCGTATCTTAACAGACGAGTAGTACCCATCTTAGTCGTACCTTAGACAGAATCATCTAGACCATACTGAAGACACCATACCACTTGGCAACAATACCACTCATACACTATCATATGATTGGTATGATTCTTAGTCATACCTAGGGTAGAAACCAACCAAAACACACTATCCAACATATGAGAGAAGGACCCTAACTTGTACCAAAATATATCACTAGTACCTTCTGGTTGTATGTTGTCCAGAATCTCCAACTTAAGCAATTTAATAAGGGTTCAAAGCCAAGGTGTTTCAATTCTTCCTCACTTAGATCATTCATCCTCAAATGACGGGTGAGGTAAGGAAAACCACAAGTTAACAAATTATCACACATCAAACTCACCCTTTTAACCAAGTAAGGGCATAAAGACATACAACAAAGATAAGAAAATTGACACATACCTCAAGTACGAGTTTCTGAAATTGAAAAAAATGGGGACACTTGGACTTCATGTCCTCTTCCTCCTCCCAAGAGGCTTTCTCATACTTTTTGTTCCTCAATAGAACCTTCATCAAATCCACATCATTAGTTTGCAACCGGAGAACTTGTTGATCAAGATTCTCACCAGGACCTCCTCATTGGACAAAGAGTCCAAAATATCAACATCCTCCAAGGGAACAACTAACGAAGGATCACTCATACATTTCTGCAACATAGATACATGGAATACCAGATAAATAGAGCTCAAACTAGAGGGCAACACCAATTCATAGGCAATATTACCAACCCTTTTAAAAATCAAATATGGACCAACATACCAGGGACTAAGCTTACCCTTCTTACCAAACCTCATCACTCTCTTTATGGGTAATACCTTCAAGAACACCCAATCGCCAACATTAAACACAAAATCCCTACGCTCATATCCACATAGGACTTTTGGCAACTTTGAGTGGCTTTCAGCCTATCATGAATCACCTTCAACTTCTCCAAGGCTCGGTAAACCAAATTATGGCCAAACAACTTACCCTCACCAACTTCGTACCACCGAATAAGGGAACGACATCTCCTACCATACTATACCTCAAAAGGAACCATAACAATGCTAGAGTAGTAACTATTTTTATAGGCAAATTCAATCAAAGAAAACTGGTCGTACCAACTACTACCATAACCAATCATACGTGCACGCAACATATCTTCCAATGTCTGAATAGTCCTCTCCGCTTGTCTATCTATCTACGGATGGATAGTGGTACTAAGGCACACCTTAGCCCCCAAACCTTTCTGGAACAACCTCCAAAAATAAGATGAGAATGGACTACCACGATCCGAAATGATAGAAATTAAAGCACCCATCTAACTTCACAATCTCTGCAAGATATAACTTATCATAATCCTCTACCGTATAACTAGTCCTCACCAATATGAAGTGAGCAAACTTGGCCATCCTATCCACAATGAACCAAGTAAAATCACATTGGTTCTGTGATCGGGGAAGTCCAATAATGAAATACATATTGATTACCTCCCACTTCCATTCGGGCAACTCAATCTCGTGGTACAAACCTCTGGGTCTTATGTGTTCAACTTTCACTTGTTGACACACCATACACTTAGCCATATAGCTAGCCATATCGTGTTTCATAGCCGACCTTGGTGCCTAAAGATACCATCACCACCAATCTCAAAATTGATAAACTTTTGTTGACCTATATTACTCTTAATCTTTATCAAATTGAGATACAACATTTGCTTTTGCTTTATTTCAACCATAAGAGATGATTCTGATACCCGATGCACAAATACACCACCATTCTCAGAATCCATGAGACGAACTCTAAGATTAGCCAAACATTGAATTTCCTTCACCAACTCTTACTTATCCTCATACACATAATCTAAACTCCCAATAGATAACCTGCTAAGAGTATCAGCAACTACACTAGCTTTACCTGGATGGTAATGGAGATTCATATTATAGTCTTGTAGAAACTCAAGTCATCTACTTTGTCTGAGATTCAAATCCTTATGAGTAAACACATACTGAAGGCTCTTATAATCTGAAAAGATGTCAACATAAACGCTATAGAGATAGTGTCACCAAATCTTCATTGGAAATACCACAAATAATAACTCCAATTCATGAGTAGGGAAGTTCTTCTCGTGAACTTTCAATTGCCTAGAAGCATAGGACACCACCCTACTATGATGAATTAATACAAAACCAAGCCCAACACGAGAAGCATCATAATACACTACCAAACTATCATTACCCTTGAAAAGGTCAAAACTTGAGTCGAAGTCAATTTATCCTTCAACTTCTCAAAACATGACCAAGAAAAGTCACAACCTTCAACCAAAACTCACACTTAGAGAACTTGGCATAACAACGATGATCCTTCATGGTTTGCAACAAAGCATGGAGGTGATCGACATGATTTGCCTCAGTTTTAGAATAGACTAAGATGTCATCAATGTAGACAATGATATATAAGTCCAAGAATGGATAGAAGTACCTTCTCATCAAATCCAAGAATGTCGCGGGAGCATTGGTCAACCTAAAAGACATAACTAGGAACTCATAGTAACCATATCGGGTCCAAAAGGAAGTCTTAGGGATATCTACTTTCCTAATCTTAAGCTGGTGAAAATACGACGTAAGATCAATCTTAGAGAAACCTTTGCACCTTTAAGCATATCAAACAAAACATCGATCCTAAGAAGAGGATACTTATTCTTTGTGGTGACCTTGTTCAACTGACGATAACCAATACACATTCAAAAGAAACCATCATTCTGACGCACAAACAACATAAGGGCACCCTAAGGAGACATACTAGGATGAATAAAACCTTTATCTAAGAGATCCTTCAATTTCTCCTTAAGCTCCTTTAACTCAACCGGAGCTATTCTATATGGAGGGATAGAAATTGGACTAGTGTCCAGAACAAGATCACTCCCAAAATAAATTTCCTTATCTGAAGGAATACCAATAAGGTCATTGAGAAAGACCTGAGGAAACTCATTAACCACGAGAACAAATTCTTGAGAAGGACCTTTTAAGTTAGAATTTTTAACTTGGGCCAAATGATACAGAAACCCTTTAGAAATCAACTTTCAGGCTCTAAGATATGAGATGAACCTCTCTCTAGGAAGTAAAGAACCCCCTTCCCATATAATGACTGGCTCATTAGGAAATTTAAACATGAACTTGCAGGTTCGACAATCTAAGGTAGCGTAGCACAAATGTAACCAATCCATCCCTATAATAACATCAATATAAACTATGTCCAACTCTATCAAGTGTACCAGAGTTTCTTTACTACCAACAACTACCACACCCTATAGACTCTTTTAACAACCACAGAGTAACCTACTAGGGTAGAAATCAAAAAAGGAACAGACAGACACTCAAGACCAAAACCAAAATACATAGCCAAAAATAGGATCACATAAGAGAGAGAGGACCCTTGATCAAGTAAATAGAACATATTATAGGATAAAATTTTCAACATACTTGTAAAAATATATGGAGATGCCTCAGACTTCTAGCGAATAACAAGTGTATATAACCGATTTTGGCCTGTGCCGGTACCAAAAATAGAAGCATAAGTAGATATAGCACCCTTCAGCGCAGGAGCATATGAAGTAGAAATAGGGGTCCTGTTGCCCCAAGAAACCACTAAAGAGGGGAACTCTTACTTTATGTACCAAATTTGACCATATTTAAAACATTTGTTCCTCCCCTTCTCATACTGGCCATGATGATGCTTACCACAGAACCTACAAAGAGGGTTGGTTGGTGTTGATTGGCTGCCACTGGCCTGAGACTTGGCACCTTATGCCCTAGAAGCATTACCACTCTAAAAATATCTATCTCCTAATGACCTCATGTTAGGAGTACTAGCTGTAGAATAAGAGTTGGGACTTACCCAATTCTTTATCTTAGACCACTTAACACTAAACTATTGGCCTCTACTTTGTTCAAAAAACTGAGTCCTCTATCTCCACCTCTCAACTTGTTTTTCTACTCTTCCTCCACTTGTTGCATATACACAACCAATAAATAGATATATATGTCTTTGATCAACAAAGTCAGCTTACTCTTAGGGACCAACTCACAAGACAGCCCCAAAGCAAACTTACACATTCTATCCCTCATGCTACATACCATCTCTGGATCATACCAAGATATTTGATGAAACTTCAAGGCATACTCTTTGACTTACATCTTTCTTCCTCAAATTAACCCTTAAGTGACATCTTTTCTTACCCCAAATTAACAAATTCCTCTGCCTTTACTTCCCTCAACTCTTGAGAAAAGAAGTAGTCAAAAATGAATTAGAGAAATCTACCCACAAAGATGACTCATCAATATCAACCCTTGACTAATCCCATTCTTCATACCACTGATACGCCATATCTTTCAACTGATAAGCTACAAAATCCACCCCCTCCATATTAGTGGCATGCATAACTCTAAAAATTCTTTCCATCTCATCCAAAAAACCTTAAGAATCTTCCTCTACCTTAATACTCATAATGGTCAAAGGACAACCTCATGAATTGGCTAACCCTTGTGGCCTCAGAAGATGGAGTAACAAATGCACTACGCTCAGCCTGAGAAGCCACTAATTGAGCAATCATATGAATCAACTAATGAAGCTCAACATTTATTACATCATCCTAAAAATATAGGAGAGGTTTAGAGGTTTTCGGTGGAACTCCAAGACTATCAGGAACTGGACCTATAGACCGAGTCTAGACTCCATAAGTTGGACGAGCTCTATAAATATTGTCCTCAGTCGGGACAAAAAGGTTTTCTTGAACATCAGATTTTCTTGGAGACATGATCTAAAAGTTAAGCAAATAGATATTAGAAGGATCCAAGACCTTAGACTCTATAGCTCGAAATAGAACCACAAGAAAGGGAAATATTCCTAAATGTCTCATAGTTCCTCTCTTATCAGTGTAGCATGCTACATACCCAAAAAAAAGACTCTACTTGACATTACTTTTGGGATACCCAACTGACCATGAACCTAGGCTCTGATACCAACTTAACAAGAACAAAAATTGGGCATTGTCATATAGGATCTCAAGCCCAACAAGGACTGGAGACGACCCTATTAACATAAGCTAACTATAGTATCAATACATAAGTATCAGATGAACACCGATCATATAAAAAAATAGTAGAAACAAGCCTAACAATCATCACTTAAGAAATGTCTAATAAATCCACTAATGTCAACATACTAAACCAACATACCCAACTCCACAGTCATCCATAAAGCCTCTATAATTATGATATCTATAATATGTCAGGACATGCCCCCTATAATAGCTAAAAACCAAGTCTAAAGCAAGTTTATGACATATGATATAAAGACCATGAAATGTATGCCTTTCGAAAGACGGAAGCTCGCCACTTCAAAGTTAACACATGAACTTCTCGAATACCTGGTCACTATGTAGGAAGAGAAAAAAAAGCTCCAGTCCCTGTATCGCATGGGGACATAATGTCCAAAGAAGGTTAGCAGTTAGAGAGCTAGAATTTAACTTAAGGATAAGGATAAATTAGTTTCATCATTCAAATAAAGTCAAACCATCATATGCAACCATATTTATGTACATAGGAATATATGTGAATAAATAGATACACCGAGTGTCGGGAAAGAGAACAAGGCCTTAGCATGCATTTCAAAGAACCCTATCATGATACATAAAGTGGAGGACTCTAACCTCCTACTTGCGTAGGTTAGTAAGTTTGAACTTCCCGGTTATATGAAGCAAGTGGAATCTAACCACAAGCCATCTTATTAAGCAAGTGGACTCTAAACACAAGCCGTTTTATTAAGAAAGTGGACTCTAACCATAAGCCATTTTATTGACAAGAGGACTCTAACCATAAGCCATCTTATTAAGCAAGTGGACTCCAATCACAAGTCATCGTGTCCATTACTAGTTGACCTTGGGAATCTAACTCTTTGTCCATGCATTTACATCCACTCAGTTCAACATTTAAGGACTCTAACCCACAAAGCCAATTAAAGCCATCAAGGGTACAATTCAACACAATACATAACTACAAGGTCTTTATGAACCATATATCAATCAATTACTTAAATAGGCCAATGCCTTAGTTTTAATTTCTACTCAAGTCGAATTATGGTCATCAAGACCTTTAGCAAACAATTCATTCTTCGTTAACATTCCTACACTAAGATTTAGTTCAAACACAATTCAATTTCATGTGTAAGGACTCAAACCCTTTTTAACCAATCAAGTCACTAAGGTTAACAATTATCTTATTATATGGCCAGCAAGGCCTTTACAAAGCTTTTTACCTATTATTCTTACTCATTAAGCCATTGCCTTAGTTCAAAACACTATTAATGTGTAACTAGTTATTTCTCTTAGATATTTTCATAAACACCTTGAAGGAATACCTTTACCATGACAAAAATCAAAGTAAGAATCATCATGCTTAGTGTTACTCATGACCCATTTCTTAAACCACAATTAACAAGCACCCACATGTGCAAACCATCACCAAAAATATGTATAAACATAAGTTTAAAGAAGAAAAACAATATTCATCACTATGAATCAAAACCCTCATAATTTGGTTTCAAAATCAACCATTCAAGGATCAAAATCAATGTTTAAAACACATTATATTTGAGAAATAACAATGAAGGAAGAGTCACATACCTTATACAAGGTGATTCACAAAAAGAACCTGACCTCTTTATCCTCTAGATGAACACCTCTTGAAACCTTAGCCTCTAATCTTGTTGAAAATATTTATAGAGTGTTTTGGAATGTTTTGATCTTTTCTAAGTAAAGAATAAATAGTCAAATAATGTTATAAGTCATTGGTCATAAATGTGTAGGGGAGGGAAATATAAAAAATATCCCCTACCAAAAAGTTTAAAAACATACGCAAGAGGGTATACCTTCCACACCATAACCGACCCTAGGGTGCGAGTGGTACCCTTACTCATACCCTAAACTTCCCTTTGGACCCCCATACTAATAAACATACGACCACTCATTACCAAGTCATATCTTAACATACAAGTAGTGCTCATCTTACTCGTGCCTTGGACAGAATCATCTAGACCATACAAAAGACTCTATACCAGTTTGAAATATACCTCTCATACAATATCATATGATTCATATGATATTTAGTTGTACCTATGATAGAATCCAACCCAAACATACTGCCCAACATATGAGAGAGGGACCCCAAACCATACCCAAAGATACGCTAGTATCTTTTAGTCGTATAGTATTTAGAATCCAACTTAGGCAATTTTCTATGGGTTCAAAGCCAAGGTGTTTGATCTTTGTTATATTGGAATAGGCTCAGGAGGCAATCTTCAATCCTCAGTAGACTTGAGATGCCCATCATGACCAGGCCTTAGTTTGAGTCATGGCACTACACTTACCTTGGGGTCCACTTACCAACCAACTATTTTTTATTCAACCCTTATTTTTCCCTTTTTATTATTTTATTACAAATCAGGTTGGATATGGTTTCTTTTATTCGTTCTTTTTCTTTTCTTTTCTTTTCTTTATGCTCTTCTTTTTTTGTTTTTTTCTACCATACCCAATCCTATTTTCCTTTTCTCTTATTTACCCTTATTCTTACCTACTTCACATTATGCACCCGTATGATAGCCACCCTCAACTTAGGATATTTTCTTGAGTTGAGGGTGCATAATGTCCAAGGAGGACCAGGGTCATAACAGGTTCATTAAAATAAAAAATGGGTAGATTAAAGGTGAAATAAGAAAAATAGTCTATATAGGCTCAAAATAGGGATCAAGGTATACTTATTCATATATTAAAGGTAATTTAGGCAAATGGTGGACTAATTTCAAGCTAAAGTTATGATCCTCTCTAAATCGACTATCTTACAACCTAGGCAAGACTAATCGCTCAACACGTAAAGGGAACAAAGTATTATCTCATAAACACATGACAAATGATTGCATCACGAATTACTACCTATCCAGTTTATGCAATTGTTAATGTAATATCCCACAAGATCCTAGAAAAGTTTCTAGCTATTCGTTATATTTTTTAAGACCCTAAAGCGATAATTATACATTAGAGACAAGTGACATGGCCATTTTAACATCCTCAAGATTTTGAACATTTTATTTTTGACCTTTTTGTGTTCAAAATATTAATTTTTGAGTTGAAATGTTTTTAGTAATATTAAAGGGGTCATCTAGGAGAGTTTTTGAAATTTTAAAAGAGGTTCGAGGGATTGTGGGCAGTTCAGGCAGTATGCCTCTACCTTTTTGTTGTGTCACGAAGGCAACCCTTCTCAGTCCTAAAATCTTAGTAGAACCTTTCTCAATGTTTACTCCAATTAGTTGTTCTATTATAGCTAGACTGGTATACAAAAATTTCCTAGTCACAGTATCTTAGAAAGTAACTTTAATAGACCTTGTCGAATTAGAGTGGATTGATTTTGATATCATTTTGGGATAGCTTGGTTCCACTCATGCTATGCCTCAATTTAATATAAAAATAGAACAGTTAATTTTTAGCTCTCTAATAAGACTGTGATAGAATAAAGGGGTAGTACTTCAGTGCCTATAGGTCAATTCATGTCTTATCTTAAGGCAAGAAAAATGATATCTAAGTGTTTTATCTACCATCTAGTCTGAGTCAAGGATGCAAGTTCTAGAACCCCAAGTCTTTAGTCAGTTTAAATAGTCAATTATTTTCCAAAAGTATTCCCTGAAGATCTTCCCAGAGTCCCTCCTGAGAGGGAATTAACTATAAGATAGATTTCCTTTTTGATACCCATCTTATCTTAAATCTACCTTATAGAATGGTTCTGGCTGATCTCAAGGAATTTAAAGAGAATCTCTACAAAGGATTTATTAGGCTTAGCATTTCCTTATGGGGTGCTTTAATTCTCTTCATGCATAAGAAAGACTGTTCTCTCAGAATGTGCACCGACTACCGTTAGTTGAACAAAGTAATAACCAAGAATAAGTAACTATCCCTATAATTTATGACTTGTCTAACCAAATTCAGGGTGCAAATTATTTCTCTAAGATAGGCCTCAGATCCGGCTATCATCAGCTGAGAATCAAGGAATGTGACATTCCAAAGATAGCTTTTAAAATTTGGTAAAGTCACTTTGATTTTGTTGTCATATCTTTTGGACTAATTATTGCTCCCCCAGTTTTTATGGATTTGATAAATAGAGTGTTCAAGCAATACATTGACATATTTGTCATTGTCCTCGTAGATGATTTTCTCATCTATTCTTGTAATGAAGGTGATAATGCAGACCATTTGAGTGTTGTTTTGCCAACCCTTAAGGATCACAAGTTATTCATAAACTTTAGAAAGTATTAATTTTTATTGAGATCAGTAGCTTTCATTGGTCATATTATTTTTAGTGATGTCATTTGAGTTGATCCTTAAAAGACCAGAGTAGTAAGATACCGGACTAGACCCATCTCAGTATCAGACATTCGGAGTTTCTTCTGTTTAGCCATTTACTCCAGATAGTTTTTTGAAAGATTTTTTTCTATTACTTCTCCTATGTCTTGATTGACTAAAAATAAAGTCAAATTTTAATGGCCAGATTCTTGTGAGAAGATTTTTTAGGAGTTAAAGACTCGACTCACTTTTTCCCCAATCTTGACCCTACTAGAAGGTTCGAATGAGTTCATAGTTTATTGTAATGCTTATGGAGTTATTCATGGTTGTGTGTTGATGCAACATGGTAAAGACATAGCCTATACCTCTAGATAACTCAAACCCCATAAGAAGAATTACTCGACTCACGACCTTAAATGGGAAGCAAATGTTTTTTCCATAAAAATTTAGAGGCATTACCTTTATGGGGTTTATGTTGATGTGTTTACTGATCACAAGAGCTTTCAGTATGTCTAGACAAAAAACCTGAATCTTCATCAGAGAAGGTGTCTTAAAGTATTAAAAGACTATGATATGAGTGAGTTGCATCACCCAGGTAAGGCAAATGTTATGGCCGATGCCCTTAGTAATATTTCCATGTGAAATATTGCTCATATGGAAGATGATAAGAAAGAATTAGTCTTTGAGATTTATCAGCTTACTAGATTGGGAGTTCAGTTGGTTGATTCAGACAAATATAGCATTTTGGTTCAGATTGGTTTAGAATCTTCTCTAGCATCCGGGTGAAGAAAAAGCAAGACAGGGATCCTATTTTGGTTAAGTTGAAGGAATTAGTTTGAGATCAAAATATTGAGGTTTTCTCCCAAGGAGGAGATGTTGTATTTCATTATTAGGGCAGATTATGTATCTCGAATGTGGAGGATTTGAGACAATAAATATTTTCAAAAGTGCATGGTTTGCAATATTCTATTTACCCAGGAGCCTAAGATGTACCATGACTTGTGGGAAATCTATTGGTGTAATGTTATGCAGAAGGATATTTTGGAATTCATGGGTAAATGTCCAAATTTTCAACAGGTTAAGGTTAAGCATCAAAGGACTAGTGGTACGCTTCAAGAGTTCAACAACCCCACTTTAAAGTGGGAAGTGGTAAACATGGATTTTGTTATAGGTTTTACCCCATACGCGTCGTTCGCATAATTTCTTTTGGGATATTATGGCTAGAATGACCAAGTTAGCATATTTTTTGCCAGTTCATACTTCCTATTTAATCGAAGAGTATGCTAAACTCTACCTCAGGGATTTTGTAAAATTACATAGGTTTCCATTGACCATTATTTCAGATAGAGGTACTTAGTTTCCCTCTTATTTTTTAGAACACTCTTTAGAAGCATCTTGTTTCCAAAGTTCACCTCAGTATAGCTTTTCACAATAGACAGATGGTCAGGCAGAGTTAACCATTCAAAATTAAAGGACATATTTAGGGCTTATGTTATCAACTTTAAAACTAGTTGGTATGATAACCTACCTTTCATTGAGTTTTTTACAACATTAGCTATCACTTTAGTATTCAAGATGGCCCATTTTGAGGCTCTCTATGGTAGGAGGTGTTGATCTCCTATTGGTTGGTTTGAAGTTGGTGAGTCTACTTTGATAGGGCCAGAGTATATGATCCGATAAAGGTTTAAAATAGCCCAAAGTCATCAAAAATTCTATGCGGATATGAGAAAAAGAGATCTTAAAACTTCTCCCATGAAATGGGTGAATATATTTAGTAAGAAAGGGAAATTCAGTCCCAATTATATTGGCCCATATAGGATCTTGAACCATTTTGGGAATGTTTTCTATGAGTTGGAGGTGTCTGCAATGCTAGCGTAACTGTATCCAGTGTTTCATATCTCTTTGATAAAGAAATGCATTGGTGATCTAGCTTCTATCATTCCTTTAGAGAATATGGACATGGAATATAGAATTTTTTATGAAGAAGTCCTAGTTGAAATCCTTGACCATAAGATTCATAGATTGGGGAATAAGGAGGTTTCCTTAATAAAGGTTTTGTAGAGGAATTAGTTTGTTGAAGGAGGTGCTTGGGAAGACGAAGTTGATATCCGATCCATGTATCCCCATCTTTTCTCTAAGAATTCAGTCTTGAGGTGATGATTTTTCCTTAAAGTGATTCTCTCATTTACTATCTAAACTATCCAACCATCCTCATGTCATAGCATGCATTCATCAATTCAGTTAAGTTCATGTATCATGTTTCAGATTCAATTATTTAGTCATGATTCATCTTATAAGTGTTGAGTTCATAATCTCAGTCTATCAAATATCTCAGCTCAGACAGTTTCATTCAGGGATGAATGATCCTAAAAGGGAGATATTGTAATACCCCATAAGATCCTAAACAACTTTCAACCTATTTGTCACATGTTTAAAGACCCCAAAGTGATTATAATAAATTAGAGACAAGTGGCATGACTATTTTAACACCCTCAATATTTTGAAAATTTTATTTTTGACCTTTCTATGTTTGAAATGTTAACTTTTGAGTTGAATATTTTTAGGAATATAAAAGGGGTTGTTTGGGAGAATTTCTAAGTTTTTGGCAGAGATTCGAGGTGGTTTTGGATAGTTGAGAAAGTATACCTTGGAATTTTTGCCATGTCATGGAGGCAGCCCTTTGTGATACATAGTATGGCCTGGAGGCAGTGTGCCTCTATAATAAGTAGCATGTCACAGAGGTTAGCCTATAAGATAGGTAGTATGTCACGAAAGTATGAAAAATTGCAGTCTCACTTAAGGTGTGACATGATTTTTGGTCCTTTCTCCTCCTTAAACACCCAATTTATAACTTAAAACATTAAGACAGGCACTATTTTCCCTTTCTCAATTAGTTAATATCATTCAAACTTCTCCATCTCTAAAGAACCAAAGCAAGGATTTCTCCCAAGAATTCACCCACTCAAGGTCTCAAATCCAAGTCCATACAAGAAGTCAAACAATTCAGGTATGTGGGATATTCATCAATAGGTCCCTCTACCCATTGAGTCCCAAGAGTTCCATATTTTACAAGTACAAACCCTTTCCTTATTTTTATGAAATATCAATGTCAAATATGAATTCATTCAATTATCTTTTAATAGTTTTGAATATAAACCATGAGAAATGTGTTTTCCCCATGTCAATTATGCTTTTACATTCTTAATAATCTCAGTCACCCATATCATATTCAGTTAACACCATGTTAATTATAAAATTATGAATTATCCATCTCATGATTACTAACTATCATTGTGATTATATGTGTTAACTTATGCTGGAGAGTTATGAACACCTGATACCTAGGTAAAATCATGTTTATCATTGTCACTAGGTTATAAGTCATTTAAATTAGGCTTGTATTTTTTAATTTTAGAATAACATAATAATGAGCACTCATCAGTACTATATCATGTTGAATAAAAATGAATACAAGTATCATCTATTTGGGAGTATAACTTAGCATTAAGTAATTACAGGGAAGGCAGCTCCCCATCAGCTAGATAGAATTGTTAGTAGCAGTCCCTAAGTTCTACAACTATGTAGATAATGTAGGTCATGAGGGGTCAATTATTAGTTTAGGCTTCACACTCTCTCAGGGATAACCTGACAGTTTAAGCCTGATACCCTGGTCATTCAGGACAATAGACTAGTAGATCCACACAACCAATATCGGTGCCCATGGTAAGGTATTGACACCCTTTTCACTGGGGTTTTAGGTTGGACCTCGATAAGCCTAGATTAGGGCATGTCGGTTAAATATAAGCTACCCCAGTCTCAATTCAGTATTCAGATCATATCAACTCAGGTTTGCATGACCAGGTATTCAGTTTATAGTTATTTAGTTATTCATTTTTACAAATTATTTCAGCAAATACTTTACTTGGTCTTGCATTATTTTACATGTTCATGCATTCATGATCAGTACTTATATGTATTTTAGTTAGTCCCATCACACATACTAGTACATTCAAAGTACATAGCGCATACTCTCTTTTGTGCTTATTGATTTCACTATATAGGTTTGGATGCTCAGTTCCCTTATCACACTTAGTATGTTCCTGTACCACTCAACCACAGCATTGGTGAGTCATCATCAATTGATGGATAGAACTATCATTAGTATTGTGTTCCAGTACTTTATGTCATGTTATTTCAGTATTTAGAGTTAGTTTGGGGCCTGTCCCAATAACTCATCATGTTTAGAAGCTTTCAGACAGTAGTATATTTTCAGTAATAACAATTTAGTACATTTGTTATTGTTTTGACATTTAGATATTTTCATGAAAGACTTCCACATTGTATTTTGTTACTTTCTTTAAGTTTTTACACCATGTGCCAGATCATGGGTTAGCTTGGGGCCACATGTGGCCTTAAGTACCATGTCATGACTTGGGGTAGTCTTCGTTCATGAAAAACATGATATCAAAGCACATATTTTAAAGTGTCCTAGGGTGTGTAAAATTCACGTCAAGTTGAATACTATGCATGGGTGTGGAGCGTGACTCACTTATGGGAGAGAGACTACGACACATTATAGAAAAGTTTCCCTTCTTTTTGTATTCATGTCATGTGATGGAGCGTGAGCTTTATTCAATTTTCTTTTTCTAACTCAGCCTTGATCTATTTACAAAAAATTCCTCCTAGAAGGAATAATAGAAGGAAAAACAGAACCAGCCTGAACCACCATCTGTCCCTAAAAATCCTTTGAAGATTATGTCACCCATGCCGAATTCAGAACTGCTTTATTAGCTTTGGTTCAGTCTATGGCCGCTCAAAATAATTAGTAGGTTACTGCCCCAGTCAATGTAGTAGTAAACAGGACATCTGCTAGGATCCAGGACTTTACTAGGATGAATGCCCAGTGCTCTTTGGATTCAAGTCTGAGGAGGATCACCAGGAGTTTCTTGATGGTCTACAAAAAATGACTAATGTAATGGGTGTTACTCTGATTGACAGTGCTTACTTAGTTGCTTACTAGTTGTGGGGCGTTGCTCATACTTTGGATAAGCAATTAAAAAAGACTTATGTACCAATGCAGGGCTCATAGAATGGGATGAATTTGTTATTACTTTCCTAGATATGTTTTTCCCACTCGAGTTGAAGAAATTTAAAGTGTAAGAGTTTATTAACTCAACGCAGGGTAACATAAGTGTGAAAGAGTACTCACTCAAGTTTACTCAGTTGTGGGGGGGGGGGGGTATGCTCTAAGTATGTTGGCTAATTATAGGGCCAAAACAAATAAGTTTGTGTCTGGAGTTTCAAAGTATATGGTTAGGAAGAGTAGAACTACTATGTTTATTAAGGAGATGGACCTTTCTAGACTGATGGTTCATACTCAGCAGACTGAAGAAGAGAATCACAAAGAAAAATAAGAGAGAATAAGAGGGCCAAGACTGGTGGTTTCAAATTTTCTCATACTAGCTTAGAAGGTGGTAATCGTTCCCAATTTTGTCACAAATATTCATCCATCACCCATCTTTGGCCAATGTTTAAGTTTGTAAGTTCAGATAGGATAATTAGGATAGAGCACCCTAAAATTATGTTAATAGTTGCTACACCGACCCAATTTATAAGAGGTATGGTAAGAACAATCAGGGCGAGTGAAGGCAGGCAGTGATGCATACTTTAGGTGTGGCAAGTGAGGCTACAAAATTAGTGAGTGTCATGTAGTTACCCAAAGAGAAAGGAATGATCATCGGTAGGGCCAAGCTAACTCTTTAACTATCACGGTAAGTTGCCTGCCTCAGTAGGGTGCCATACCCGGGATTGATGACTTGTTTGACCAACTTTAGAGTGCAAATTATTTCTCTAAGATAGACCTCAGATCCAGCTATCATCAGCTCAGAGTTAGGGAATGTGACATTTTTAGGACAACCTTCATAACTCAGTATGGTCACTTTGAATTTATAGTTATTTCCTTTAGGATAATGAATGCTCCCACATATTTTATGGATTTGATAACAGGATGTTCAAGCATTACTTAGATATGTTCGTCATTGTCTTCATAGATGACATACTTGTCTATTCTCGTAGTGAAGTTGACCATGCAGACCATTTGAGGGTTATTTTGCATACCCTTAAGGAACACAAATTAATTGCAAAGTTCAACAAGTGTGAATTTTTATTAAGTTCAGTAGCTTTCTTTAGTCACATCATTTCTAATGATGGTATTTGAGTTTATCCTTAAAATACCAAAGTAATAAGAAGCTGTCCTAGGCCCATCTCTCTATCAGACATCAAAAGTTTCTTAAGTTTATCCAGTTACTACAGATGATTTGTTGAAGGATTTTATTCTATTTCTTCTCCCATTTCCTGATTGACTCAAAAGAAAGTCAAGTTTCAGTGGTAAGATTTTTCCGAGAAGAGTTTTCAGGAGTTGAAGACTTGACTGACTTTCTTCCTAATCTAGACTCTAGTAGAGAGTTTGGATGGGTTCATAGTTATTTTGATGCTTCAAAAGTTGGTCTTGGTTGTGTGTTGATGAAATGAGGTAATGTCATAGCCTATGCCTCTAGATATCTCAAACCTCATGAGAAGAATTACCTGACTCATGATCTTGAATTAGCAGCAGTTGGTTTTACCTTAAATATTTGGAAGTATTACATTTATGGGGTTTATGTTGATGTGTTCACTGATCACAAGAGTTTGCAGTATGTCTTGACACAGAAAGAACTAAATCTTCATTAGAGAAAGTGGCATGTATTATTGAAAGACTATGATATGAGTGTGTTTATCACTCGGGTAAGGCAAATACTATGGTCGATGCCCTTAGTAGGCTGTATATGAGAAGTGTTGCTTATGTGGAAGATGATAAGAAAGAATTAGTCTATGAGATTATTCATCTTGCTAGATTAGTAGTTCAATTGGTTTATTCAGCCAAAGGTAGCATTTTGGTTTAGAATAGTTTAGAATTTTCTCTAGTTTTGAGGTGAAGGAAAAGCAAGACAAGGATCTTATTCGGGTTAAGTTGAAGGAATTAGTTTGATATTAGAAGGTTGAGATTTTATCCCAAAGGAGAGATGGTGTACTTTTTAGTCAGGGCAGATTCTATGTCCTCTATGTGGAGGATTTGTGACAGCAAATATTGGTAGAAGTGCATAGATTGTGTTATTATATTCACCCAGAAGCCACTAAGATGTACCGCAACTTGTGGGAAATCTATTAGTGGAATGTTATGAAGAAGGATATTACAGAATTCATGGCTAAATGTCCAAATTGTCAGCAAGTTAAGTGGAGAATCAAAGGCCAAGTGGTATGCTTTAGGAGTTCAGCATCACCACTTAGAAGTGGGAAGTGGTAAACATGGATTATGTTAAAAGGTTACCCCATACACGTCGTCATCACGATTTAATTTGGATTATTGTGGATAGATTGATCAAGTCAGTCCATTTGATGCTAGTTCATACTTCTTATTCAGCCAAAGAGGATGCTAGACTCTACCTCAGGGATTTTGTAAAATTACATAGGGTTCCATTATCCATCATTATGGATGTACTCAGTTAACCTCCTATTTTTGTGGAAGTATTTTTAAAAGGGAATTGGTACCCAACTTCACCTTAGTTTATCTTTTCACTTGTAGACAGATGGTCGGGCAGAGAGAACCATTAAGACCTTAGAGTACATGTTGAGGGCTTGTGTTATCAACTTTAAAAGTAATTGGGATAATCATCTACCTTTATTGAGTTCCCCTACAATAACAACTATCACTCTAGTATTCAGATTGCCTATTTAAGGCTCTCTATGGTAGAAGGTATAGATCTCCTATTGGCTATTTTAAATTTAGTAAGGCTACTTGTATAGGGCCAGATTTAGTATACGAGGCGATGAAGAAAGTTTAGTTGATCCAAGAAGGGCTAAAAACAACAGAAATTCATCAAAAATCCTATGTAGATGTAAGGAGAAAAGAGCTTGAATTTGATGTTGATGATTTTATGTATCTAAAAATTTTGCCCATGAAATGGGAAAGAGATATGGTAAGAAAGGGAGAATCATTCCCCCTTATGTTAGCCCATATAGAATCTTGAACAATTTGGGAAAAAATCCTATGAGTTAGAGTTGCCTGCAAAGCTTAGTCTATGCATCCAGTGTTTTATATTTCCTTTCTAAAGAAATGCATCGGTGATCGAACTACTTTAGTTCCATTAAAGAATGTGGTCATGGTAGATAGAATTTTTTATGAAGAAGTCCCAGTAAAAATCCTTGACCGCCAGATTCATAGATTGAGGAATAAGAAGGTTTCCTTAGTAAAGATTTTGTGGAGGAATCAGTCCGTTGAGGGAGCTACTTGGGAAGCTGAAGAGATATGCGATCTAAGTATCCCCATATTTTCTCTATGTATTAACATCTATCTTGAGGTAAAGTTTTTGACTTAAAGTAAATCTCTTATTACCTCTCTCAGCATCCAACCATTCTAATGTCATAGTATGCATTCATGAATTCAGTTCAGCCCATCCATCAGATTTCAGATTCAGTTATTCAGTCATGATTTATCTCATAGGTATTCAATGCATGATATCAGTCTTTCTAGTATCTCATCTCAGATAGTGTCATTCACGGATGAATGATCCCAAGGGAGAGATTGAAATACCCCATAAAATCCTAAACAAGTTTCTAGCTATTTGTCATATATGTAAAGACCCTAAAACAATTATTATACATTAGAAACAAGTTACATGGCAATTTCAAAACCCTCAAGGTTTCAAATTTTTTATGTTTGATGTTTCCATGTTTGAAACATTAATTTTTGAATTTAAATATGTTTAGGAATGTTAAAGGGGTCATTTAGGTGAGTTTGGAGAGCCAAGGAAATATGCCTCCACATTTTTGTCATATTATAGAGTTAGCCTCCATGATACGCAATGTGGCACAGAGGTAGTATGCCTTCCCGATAAGCAGTGTGTCACAGAGGCTAGCCTCCACAATAGCCAATGTGTCACAGACGCTGAGCAAAATCATGGAGTCTTACTTAAGGGGTGAAGGGCTTTGTATTCCTTTTACCTTCGTAATCACCTAATCCATGACTTAATATGTTAAATGATCCATAAATTTCCCCTTCTCAATTAGTTAACATCATTCAACCTTCTCCCCATCTCAAGAACAAAAGAAAGGGCTTTCACCCAAGAATTTTCCCTCCTAAGGTCACAAATCCAAGTCCCTTCAAGAAATCAAAAAATTCAGGTATGTGGGATATTCATGAATGGGTCCCTTCCACCCATTGAGTCCCATGAATTCCCTATTTTACAAGCATAAACTCTTTTTCCTTTTCTAATGAAATCTCAACCTCAAATATGAATTTACTCGATTCTCTCTTAATTGTTTTGAATATAAGCCATGAGAATGTGTTTTCCCCATGTGAATTATGTTCTTTTATGCTTGATAATCTTAGTCACCCATATCATGTTCAGTTGACACCATGTTAATTATCAATTTATGAATTGTCCATCTCATGATCTCACCATCATTATGATTAGTTATGCTAACTTATGATGGCAGGTTATGAACACCCGATTCCTAGGAAAATCATGTTATCATTGTCACAAGGTTACAATTCATTCGGATTAGGCTTGTATTATTACATTTCAAAATAACATCATAATGAGCACTCATCAGTACTATCATGTTGGATATAAATTACTACTAGTGTCCTCTATTTTGGAGAATAACTTAACACCGAGTGAATGAATGGATGGAGGCTTCCTCGTCAGTTAGGCAAAGTCGTTAGTAGCAGTCCCTAAGTTCTAGAACTACATAGACAGTGTAGGTTATGAGGTGTCACCCATTAGTTTAGGCTTGACACTCTCTCAGGGATCACTTGTCAGCTTAGGATTTCTATCAAGGTCCTTCAAGACAGCAAATTAGTGGATCTATATTACCAGTTTTAGTACTTGTGGCAAGGTATTGACACCCTTTCAGCTAGGGTTACAGGTTTGACCCCGCTTAGCTCAGATTGGAGAATGTGGGTTAAATGTTAGCTCCCACTATCTCAGTTCATTAGTCACATCATATCATCTTAGGTTCTTATGACCAAGTATTCAGTTTATCAGTTCTTCAGTTACTCAGTTTTATAGATTATTTCAGTAAACGCTTTACTTGGTCATGTATTCATTTTACATCATCATGCATTAATGATCAGTACTTATCTGTATTTTAGTTAGTCCTATATCACATACCAATACATTTAAAGTACTGACCACATACTCTCTTTTGTGCTATATTGATTTCACAATATAGGTTTGGACGCTCAGTTCCTAGATCGCAAGTAGTCCGTTCCTATAACACTCGCTGTAGAATTGGTTAGTCCCCATCATTCGAGGGATAGACCTATCATTAGTCTTGCTTTACAATACTTTATTCCATTTTATTTTAGTAGTCATAAATTGTTGGGGGTTTGTCCCAACAACTCAACATGTTTGGAGGATTTTAGAGAGTCAGACAATTAGTATGTTTTCAATAATGACAATTCGGCACCTTTGTTATTATTTTGACGTTCAGATATTTTCATGAATGAATTCCACACTGTATGTTTTTACTTTCATTCAGTCTTTACAGCATCTTCAAGATCATGGGTTAGCTTCGGGTCACGTGTGGCCTTAAGCATCGCGTCACAACTAGGGTAGTCTCGGGTCATGACAGTTAGCTATTATTATCATGTCCCTAATTCTAATGCCTTAGTAAGATTCAGAATTTTCACACATATATACACATCACAAAGCTCAAAAACAAATTTTTTGGAGAGGTATCATTTTTCTCAAAAATTAAAATGAAGTACATCAACTTCCTTAGATACTTATTTTTTTCCTAATTACACTAAAAACAACACAATATGAAACAAAACACAACATGACACAATATTTCCCTAGACATGTCGGCTCTAAAATCATACCGCAGACGATAAGGAAAGAATCATAACAAAAAAAAAATCGTGGTAGCTATGGTATACCCAACTCCTAATAAAAGACTGTGCACTGTCCCCAGTGTATGGAAATAATATAAAACAAGGGAATCCAAAAATAACTAGGATATACTAAGCATCTATGTCATGGTCATCCCTATTGGGAGTATATCGACTTGCGGTGGCGGTGGTAGAGGTAGGGCACGACTAGCGGACAAACGCACCAAAATTATAGCTACATCACCTACTATGGACACCCTAAAATCATGCGTGGCCCATCATATGGCTTGGTCAAGTGGAATTGAGGGATCCTATAGGTCCTTCATCCTAGATCTCTTGGTCACAACAGCTGGGGTTGGCTCCTCATTCTCTTCGAAAAAATCAAAATATCTAAGGCCATGTGGAGGCACAGGCTGAGAAACTGAAGGAATGTCTTAAATCTAGGTCTCAATAGGAGAGTGTACCACTACTCATAATATGGCTACCTCCTCTAGAATCGTACCTAATTTAAGAGCATCTACATAATTGGACCAAGCCGATTCTCGATCTCAAAAACAACAATAATGGAAAGCAACTTAGCAATGAACTCTAATATCTCAGCCTGGAGTACAACTCATATATTAGTATCTAAAGTCTCAAGTATCTTCTAAACGTAAGGTTAGATCTGCCCATATAGCGATGCAAGCTTTGTACCTCCATATTCTCAAGATAAGTATTAGTTACATCTTGATTCCTTACTAAGAGTTGTAAAAAATCCTATGGAATTACTATTAAACTTATGGCTAGAGCTATAGTAGAGAGACGAGGGGGAAAAAGATTCCCTAATTGGCTCGAAAGTGAAAGCCAGGGCTAAAGTAGAAGTGGTTGGGAGACCATCTCCTTTAGTACTCATCTTAGGCGCATCTCTATGATTGCCCATTTGAAACTTAGCATTAACACTTTCATCATAAAAATCCATCTCCGACCAATCAACATGCTTTGCTGGAACTGAGGGCCCTTCAAACTAGGCTAGATTTATCATCAAAGGTGTATGAAATCTCTAGGCAAGGTTTGAGTATTCTAAATCATTGATCATACTCATCTGCGTAACTCAAGTCACATCTAATCTCCTATCAACATCTGAGATCTCTGTCACTCCTGCCTCAACTACTAAATAAGGTAAGAGAAGGGCATAGTGGTCAAATCCCCAAATTCTCTATCATGTAACTCATACTTAATAACTGCTATAAAGTCGACCAAATATCTTTCTATCAAGATCATAATTAATGTAGCTTGGTCCCATGCCAATTGATTGTCTATAGTAATTGGACACAATTAGAAATAAACAAGGGTCTACCAGAACGTAGTGGCAAAATTCAGTATCGCCTTCTTGATCTCTCCCCTTCCCTTAATCTAGGGTCATCGTAAATTAGATTGGTGATCCATCATACTAAATATAACCTCTATCTTTTATGATCTGCATCTCTTATCGCCTTTCTATCCCTTGTAAACCTCAATCTCTAGTCACACTTAGCATTAGATGCCAGAGCTACATAATCTGGCCCAAAAAGAACTTGGTAGATGGTAACCACTGAAAGATCAACCGAAACCCCTCTAACCAAAGAAGACTCTAATGGGGCTTTTCTATGCATCTGCTGCATCTACGTTTGGTTAAAGCAACTGTGGCAGCATAGTATATGTAGAACTCATGAACTAAAGCCTGAATGTAAGAATCCTGGGGTCTAGTCATCCACCAACTAGCATCGATCAAAGGCATCCCACAGGTTTGGTTCCCCTGCAATCCCTAATAAATTAATCCTTCTCTCATCCCAAATACACCTAGTTGGTCGATCGCCTCAGTAATGAAACTATATCACTCATAAAGTACGTGTATCTGTACAACACACCACCTTAGGTTTACCTCAACAATAGGCACAACCAAGGTATATGTAGACTCTGAAGTTGGGTTATTCTATGGTGAACTGGGATACTAAGGATCCTATGCAGAGATCTTTGTGAATGGTTCTAGAAATGAGGGAACCTAATGTAAGGCTAGAGTTTTACTCTTCTCAGACTAGGGTACTGCTGATGTTGACTAATACTCTAACCCCTCCTCAGACTGGGTCTTGTGTATTCTGTTCCTTTGTTGTATCAAACTCACCCTCATCCTTAAAATCCTTCTTCCTCCCTAAGACTAGGGAGAGTTTGGGGGTAAAGTCATTGCGACTTCATTCATGGAGTAGGAACTGGTATGGTTGTAGCTCTTTAGACTCCAACTTGTGTTGATGCAAGACAAGATCCCCATTATGTTCGTGATGCTAGCTGAATGCCCAGGGTAGCTGCATTAATAGCCTCATTTATAGCCTACTTCTGTTTTCTAGTCCATAGGGCTGTTGGTCTATTCGATACAATTGGGTACTCTTCCACCGAGCCACTTTGCTTAGGAGATTCGTCTAGACATATCAACTATATTGCCCGCTTAGTCAAAGCATTTGGTGCCAAAGTACCTAAAAAGCAAGTATTACTACCTAAAAGAGAGTAAGGGATTGAAAAATTTGAACAAATAGTTAAAAGTAATAAACTTTGAATTTTTTCCTAAACTTTGCATCCCTATACAATGTACTCAGCCCACGGAAGTCCAATTATTACACATACAACTAGGATAAAATTTTAAACACAAAATTGGCATACAAGACTTTTGTGTTTCCTCAACCTTCTCAACTTCTACTTCCATTTAGGGCATGACCACAAAAAATTTGTTCCAGAACTAAGCACTAATTTTAGTTTTTAGACTAATTCTAGGCTCCTACACACAAGTTTATTGATTACTACTTATTTTTTGATGAAATTAATCACACAACCTCACTTATTTCTTGTTTAGCACAAGATAATACTATGAGGAGCCAAGAATTTTACCTTTGATTTCAAGAGATGGAAACGAAAATTAAAAAGATTAAGAAAAATAATAGTTTGAATACGTGCAATTAGAAGTGTTGGTACTGAAAAAAACTAGAGTCCTTGCCTTATGAAAAGTGTAGGAGAAGTTTGGAAGTTTGACTTTGGGAGGGAGTTAGAAATTTTGAGTTTAATGGGGCTTTAAAACTAGGTTAGCCACTTAAATAACCCTAAGGGGTCGGTTTTAGGTTTGGCCCCTATGGGTCGGGCTAGATATTTAAAAAAAATTAAGACCAAGATTTTGGGCACCTACGACACCACTTACATCCCATAGGCGTCACCTATGGCCTGTAGGTGGAAGGCCATAGGAGGCCCAAAATTTTTGGAAACTTTTGGCTCTCGGAACTTTATGTTCTAACACTTATGGCACCACTTATGAGGTCATAAGTGATACTTAAAACCCCATAAGTAGGTTTATATGTAAAAGTTCAAAGGTCCTAAAATCCTCAAAATTTCTTTCTAACATTTATTACACAACTTACCTAGCCAGAGTGGGGCTTATGACCTCCATAAGTGGGTTAATAAGTCCCCTTACGTTGAATTTTCTTAATTTAGCAATGTTTTAACGTGTTCTTGGTTGTTCTTCATGCTATAAGCCTATAAAAAAGAAAAACATGTGAACACTAAAATAATGAGTTTCCTCCCACCCTACTCTTGATTTAACATCGCTACACGATGTGGCTATGTTGGTTACTCTGACTTCACCAACAAGACCATGGGTTTCCTCCCATGCAGTGCTTAATTTAATGTTATGGTGCGACACTGGTACCTTGATTACTCAAACTTTATCAAGGTAACCCGTAGAAATGGCCTCCAGGATCATCAACATAATTTATTACTGATACCACCCTCATGTCAGCTGGCTGCATCATGGTTCTGTAAATATTAAAAATGACCTCCTCATTATTAAACCTAAACAAAAGCTCCCCCTTCTCCATATCCACCAATGCTCTACCCATGGATAAAAAGGGTCTCCCCAAGATTATGGGCATCTCAAAGTCAACTTCACAGTCCAAAACTACAGAATCGGCCAAAAAGATAAAGTTGCCTACCTTGACCAAGACATCAAATGATATGCCCATGGGCTTCTTCACTTTATGGTCTGCCATCAATAAGTGCATCGTCGTTGGTTCTAGAGGGCTCAAATCTAATTGCTTGAACACTATTAATGCCATCATGTTAATATTTCCTTTGAAGTCACACAATGCTATAGCAAACCTAGATATCCCATGGTGCATGGGATGGTGAATGCTCTAGTATCACCCTTCTTTTGCCCCAAAGATCGAGAAGTTATTGCACTATAGTTATGAAATTGTCCAACATCCTCAAAACAGATATATCTCTTCTTCGTTACTAACTCATTTATAAATTTCTCATATCCAAGCATCCATTTGAGAGTTTGTAGAATATGGATATTCATAATCAACTCCTTTAGCAAAACAACGAACTTTTTGAACTTCCCTTCTTCCTTTTTCTTCTTCAATCATGGAAGAAAGGTGAGGGAGATCGTGCAATTGTTTGCACGACTGGCTCATTGATCTTTCCCTCACCTTTATCCTTCTTAGCTCTAAGATCAACACTAGATTACTTTTCTAACTCTACTTACGGTGTCTCATCAACCTTAACATTATCATACCTTTGCTCATCAACCGCAGGCATAGGGGGTCGATAATTGCCTTACCACTTCGAGAGGTGATGGATTGACAATGACTGTCATTCTTAGAATTCTGCATTGTGTTGCTTGGAAGGGTGCCCGACTTTCTCTGATTCCAGGTTGCAGGCATTTGTCCAAACTACTACTTCAATTCCTTTATCGTAGTAGCATATGAATCTACCTTTTTGTTTAACCCTGAAATGTTCATCTTAATCTCCTTACGACAATTTTCCTGACTTTTCTAACCCTTGACTAGCTTGGACAACATATCGTCCATCCTTGACTCAGTGTCACTACTGCTTGGTGGATTATATACACCACCCTTCTACTTGTAATCATCCTTGTGTCTCAAGTCACCAGTCTGCTCTCTGCTGCTATCTCTGTACCTATCCACATCTTAGTTTTGACCTTGGCTTCCTTGCCCTTGCCTTGCAATCCCCAAACTATTAATCTAGGTACTTTTCCTCCTCTTCTAAATCAGAACCATATAATCTAGAGACCTTACCATGTGAGCCTACTACATTTACCTTCTCTATATTCATCATCGTGAACTACTTTATCAATAACCCAACGTCCATATTCAGCTGAGCAACTTCTTGTACCACTATGTCATCAATGACTCTATGCTCCCTGGAATCACTAATCATATATGTGTCGGTGCCTCTCACAACCTTCTGAGTATGCCACCCTTGGTCGGTGAGAGAGATTTCCACGACCCAAAATAGGGCCTAGACGTAATTGGCATCCCAAATCTAACTAGGAATGGGGACCGCCCCTAACCCAACCAAACCACCTTTCACATTCTAAAATGAGTTGAATTTTTAGCGTATAACAAGATTACGCAAAGGCTGTTATGAAGACTCTGGGATAGGGTCACAATAGTTACCGACCCAACCGAGTCTACCCGCACCAAATGAACCATCCATACCATACCAAACCAAAGAGAATATCAAAACTTAATATGATAATCAAACCCAAAATGTAATACGATTGAACAACTAACAATTTCGTCCAATGATGCCAGCCTCAACACCAATTCTAATGCTAAGGCTGACACCAATGTCGATCCCTCTCATACTAACCCCCAGAAGTACCATAAAGCCTCTATCCAAAAGAATACAAACATCGATTTGGGACATAACCCCAATAATGGCCAAAACCAATAGCCAAAACAAAAGTAAAATGTCTAAGAATGTCTATATCATGGAAGCTCACCACTTCAATCTAAAAGTTGTCCCTAATCAATCACTATGTAGGAGGAGTCAAACGGCCAATTCCTGCAAAGTGTGGGTATACAGCCGCCAGTAGATGGTTATCCAATGATCGCTAGCATTTATCTCAAGATATGGATAAAGTAATGTCATTTAAATAACCAAGTACAACTATCCATGATGCATACAAACATACAAATATATAAGTTCCGGGAAAAGGAATTCGTGTTGAGCATCCATTTAAAACCTTTTACATGGGATGTGTAACCTTGTCTTTTAAACACAACCATGGGCCTTATGGGTGTAGCTCCTACTGCTGGAAGAGTCCTAGTGCATGTAACCACATGACCAGGAAATATCCAATGGGATAACTAGTACATCCCTCCAATATAAAATGTGACACTTGCACGTGGTCATCGAAGACCCCTCATGTAAGAAAATATAAGTTTCCAGCTTTGGTCCCCCCGGAACGTCCACCTTCCAAGACTTAGTTACACATCCTTCCATTAATGCCCAAATTAAAAACCCTGTTCAAGCAATCCAATTACCATTTGTTACAGAGGCAAATTATTAGTGGTATCGTCATAGCAACTATACTTGCAAGATTTATCCATATCCAAGCCATTTAGGTTAAGGGGATTCTCAAGTGCCTTTTTCTGTTTACCATATTAACCTCTTGGGAGACTACCATGTCCTACATAAGCATAACTAATTATCTTTTAACCTTTGTAAGCCATTTAACCCATTTATAGTTTCATATATAAGCTGAAAACAAGAAAGAGTTCCATTTAAAGAAGTCAATGCAATGAACATATCTTTATAAGCATTTTATCAGACACCTTGGGGGCATAATATTACCAAAACCAATTCCAAAGACCATTAAACCATTACCATGCAATCCAATTGCCCAAAACCATCATTGATGCATATAAAAGCATAATTAAACCATAGGAAACCATAACCAAGTAATAAGCAAAACCCCTAATTGATAGTTGAAAACCACAAACCATGCAACATTGAAACCAAGAAAACATACATAGAATCCATGCCTTTTAAGAAGTAAGAAGTGAGGAAGAGACACATGCCTTACACCGATAAATATGATGTAAGAAAATCACCAAAGCAAAGCCCAAACAAATCCTTAAGTAGGAACCTTAGCGCTCTCGCCCGAAAATGCTCTTGAGAGAATTATGATATGTTTTGAATTAGTTTTATAAGTGTTAATGAAGAGAATAATTAGTTAAATATCCTCCTAATTATATTAGAAGTTGTGGTTCATAATTAGGGTAAGTAGGGAAATATCCAGTATACCCCAACTTAAGTCTCTTAAAAACCTTTCACATGGATAAGAATGACCCTCATACGAGTCGTACCCTGCCTTACGATTGGTTCTGACCAATCGTACCCAGGCCTTAACCTTTAGATCAGGCATTGTCCAGTGTACGACTCATCCAACCAAGTCGTAACCTATGCATATGATCTATACCCATGGTCTGTATCCTTGGCAGATTGAATTACCAGGAGGATCAAACACTGTCCATCATATGAGTCACCAATATGAATCGCACCCTTATGTCGTGACTATTACAGTGATCAAAACCATCCTACCAACTAATACTGGTCAACTTAGTTAGGACCATACTACTCGTACCCCAGCATATGGCTCATACCCTGGAGTCGTATTGGGTTTGGAGAACGAATTTCAAGGAAAATTTCTAAGGCCAAAACCTAAGATATAACATTCTCACCCAATTGGAACAGTCATCCTGAATAACGGACAAGATAAGGGTAACCACAAATAGAGTCATTTGCATTGTAAAATATCCTTTTAGAAAAGTTAGAAAACAAAAAGGCAAAGATATTAATATTTCCTTTAACAAACTCGGAAAATAAAGATATGTTCAAGAACACATACTTTCTGCACAAATCCCAAGAGCAAAAAAGAAATGTGGATACTAGGACTTCATGTCCTATTCCATTTCCCACATATGTTCTTCTACCTTATGGTTCCATCACATCCTTGGTACGCAACAAACGAACTTGCCAATCTAATATCTCAATCCCGGCATCTTCATAAGATAGAGAATCTGAGATATCCAACCATTCCCAAGGAAAAACCAAAGAAAAATCGCCAATACACTTCCTCAACATAGAAACATGAAAGACCTGATGAACTAAACCCAAACTAGATGGCAACTCAAACTCACAAGAAATATTACCAACTCTCTGTGCAATCACATATGGAAAAATAAACCGAGGACTAAGCTTCCCATTCTTACCAAACCGCACTACTCCCTTTATGGGAGACATCTTTAGAAATACCTTATCCCCAACATCAAACTCTAAATATCTACACTTAACATCCGTATAAGACTCTTGGTGACTCTGAGAAGCTTTAAGCCTATCTTGAATAACCTTCACCTTTTTCATAGCTTGATAGACCAAATCGGGACCAAACATATCCGCCTTACCAAGATCAAACCATCCAGTAGGAGATCTATACTTCCGACCATACAATGCCTCAAAAGGAGCCATATCAATACTAGAATTATAGATATTGTTTTCAGAAAACTCTACCAAAGGTACATTCTCAACCTAACTTCCACCATAATCAATCACGCATGCCCGAAACATTTCTCTAATATATGAATCATTCTCTCTGCTTGCCCATCCGACTGTGGATGAAAAGTCATACTCCGACTAACCTTAGTCCCCAAACTTTCTTGAAAGACCATAAAAAATGAGACGCAAACTGTGTACCACGATTACAAATAATTGAAACAGGCACCCTATACAGCTTCACAATCTCTTAAAGATATAACTTCTTATAATCTTTCGTCGAAAAGGTAGTCCTCACTAGCAAAATGTTAGCAATTTAGTCATCCTATCCACGATGACCCAAATAGAATCAAATTGGTTTTAAGACTAAGGAAGACCCATAACAAAATCCATATTGATCATCTGCCATTTTTATTCAAACAACTCTATTTCTTAATGTAACCCACCAAGCCTCTTGTGCTCAACCTTAACTTATTGACACACCACACACTTGTCCACAAAATTAACTACATCTCTCTTAATACCATTCCGCCAATATATCTCCATAAGATCATGATACATCTTTGTTGAACCAGGATGGACGATATAGCGTGCTCATATGCCTAATAAAAAATCCTTTATCGCGACCCGTCGATATTTTGAACACACAACCTTCCTTGGTACTGCAAAGTACCATCACTACTAATCTCAAACACCACCACCTTTTTCCCACAAACATCACTCTTGATTATAATTAAGACCGGATCCAACACTTAATTTTCTTGATCTGCACCAAAAGATGACAGAACCACTTCTTTCATAATCACACTATTATCTTTCAAATCCAAGAGACTAACTCCAAGATTGGCCAAGCGATGAGTATCCTTTACAAATTCCTACTTTCCTTCCTCCACATGAGCTAAACTTTTCATAGACAACCTACTAAGAGCATCAGCAACCACGTTAACTTTACCCGAATGATGGTGAAGACTCATATCATAATCTTTGAGAAGCTTAAGCCATCTCCTTTACTTGAGATTAATCTCCTTCCACATAAACACGTACTGAAGACTCTTATCATCTGTAAAGATGTCTACATAAACACCATTCAAATAATGCCGTTATATTTTCAAAGCAAACACAACCGTCAATAGCTCAAAATCATGGGTAGGATAATTCCTTTCATGTACCTTCAACTACCTGGAAGCATAGGCAATCACCTTCCTATGCTGCATCAAAACACAACCAATCCCGACCCAAGATACATCACAATAAACCATAAACCCATCATTGCATTCCAGTAAAGTCAAAATTAGAGCCAAAGTCAATCTATCCTTTAACTTCTCAAAATACCTTTTTCAAGCATTTGACTAAGAAAACATAATCTTCTTCTGAGTTAACTTAGTCAAAGAAGCATCTATTGATGAGAAGCTTTCTAGAAACTGCCTATAATACCTGGGTAAACCCAAGAAGCTCCAAACATTAGATAGAGTTGTGGGCCTAGGACACCCCTATACCGCAATAACCTTTCGAGGATCAACCTTTATCCCCATATTAGAAATAATATGACCCAAGAAAGTCACAACATTCAACCATAACTCCCACTTAGAGAACTTGGCAAACTACTGTTGTTCCTTCAAGGTCTGTAACATAACATGGAGATGACTAGCATAATCCAACTTACTTCTCGAATACACCAGAATGTCATTAATAAATACAATGATAGGGAGATCTAAATACTGTCTAAACACCCTATTCATCAAATCTATAAATGTTGTCAGAGCATTAGTCAACACAAATAACATCACCAAGAACTCAAAATGCCCATACAGAGTACGAAAAGTTATCTTAGGATAACCACCTCCCTAATCTAAAGATGATGGTACCCAGACTAATGAAACTCTGCATTCATCACGTTACCTTAAGGGACCTGAAGAGAAATTAGAGGAACTCAAGCACAATTGGGAATAGGACCATGAGATCAAAGATGTACTCCAAACATAGGAGGTACCCCTTCAGCATTATCCCGAGGTGGGATGGAAGGATTTCCTTGTGTTCCAAATCTAGGAGGCATAATCTGAAATACAAACAATTAAGGATTAGAGAAGATTCCAGGACTGAGAATTTTAAGAAAGTAAAACATTCCTAAATGTTTTGTAGCCTCTCTCTTATGAGTGTGGCACGCTTCACACCCCTAAAAAGACTTTACTCAACACAACTTTATAGACTCTCATTTAACCATGAACCTAAAGATCTGATACCAACTTGTCATGACCCAAACCAGGGCCTAGACATAATAGGTATCCCAAGTCCAACCAGGATCGGAGACTTCCCTCTTAACCCAACACAACCACCTTTTATAGCCTTAGATGAGCTGAATTTCAAGCATATAACAACATTGCATAAATGCTCTTATGAAGACTCTGGGATAGGGTCACAATAGTAACCGACCCAACCAAGTCTACCTACACCAAACCAACCATCCATGCCATTCTAAACCAAAGTGAATATTAAAACATAATATGATAATCAAACCTAAAATGTAATACGATGGAACAACCAACAATATCGTCCAATGATGTCTGCTTCAATACAAATGCCAATGCTAAGGCCGACACCAATATCGATCCCACCGACCAACCACTAAATATACCAAAAAGCCTCTATCTAAATGAATACAAACATCTAATTGGGACATTCCCCCAACCATGGAAAAAACCAATATACAAAAAACAGTAAAATGTTAAAGAATGTCTATATCATGAAATAGAGCTGTCCAAAAAGATGGAAGCTCACCATTTTAATCCAAAAGCTATCCTTGAATCAATCACTATGTAGGAGGAGTCGAATGGATGGTTCCTACATAACTTATGTATATAGCCGCTAGTAGATGGGTTAGCAAATGATCATTACCATGTATCTCAAGATAAGGATAAAGAAATATCATCTAAAAAACCTAGTGAAACCATTCATGATGTATACAACCATAAATATATATAAGTGCTGGGAAAGGGAATTCGTGTTTAGCATGCATTTAAAGCCTTTTACTTGGGTTGTGTAACCTTGCCATTTAACCACACCCCGAGCTGTATGGGTTTAGTTCCCCCTGCCAAAAGAATCCCCGTGCATTTAGCCATACAATAAGGAAATATCCCATGGGATGACTACTACATCCCTCCAATATAAAATATGACGCTCACACGTTGTCATCAAAAACCCCTCATATTAAAATATATGAGTTTCTAGTTTTGGTCCCCTCGGAACCTCCACCTTCCATGGCTTAGTTACTTATCCCTCCATTAATACCCAAATTAAAAACCATGTCAAAACAATCCAATTACCATTTGTTACCACGGCTAATTATTAGTAGTATCATTATACCAGCCATACTTCCAAGATTTATCCATAGCCAAACCATTTAGGTTAAGGGGACTCTCAAGTTCCCTTTTTTATTTACCATATTAACCTCTTGGGAGATTACCATGTCCCCCAAAAGCATAACCAATTATCCTTTAACCTTTGTAAGTTATTTAAACTATTTTTAGTTTCATATATAAGCTGAAAACAAGCAAGAGGTCCATTTAAAGAAGTCAATGTAATGGACATATATTTATGAGCATTTTATCAAACACCTTGGTGGAAAAATATAATCAAAACCAATTCCAAATACCATTAAACCATTACCATTCAATCCAATTTACCAAAACCATCATTGATGCATATAAAAGCATAATTAAATCATAGGACACCATAACCAAGCCATTATAAGCAAAACCCCCCAAATAATAGTTGAAAATCATAAACTATGCAACATTAAAATCATGAAAATATCCATAAATCCATGCATTTTTATAAGTAAGAAGTAGGGAAGAGAAAAATGCCTTAAACCGAGAAAGATAATGAAAGAAAATCACCAAAGCAATCCTTAAATTGAAACCCTAACTCTCTTACCCCAAAAGCTCTTAAGAGAATTATGATATGTTTAAACATAGTTTTCTAAGTATTAATGAATAGAATAATAGGGTAAATAACCTACTAAGTGTATTAGAAGTCATGGGTCATTATTAGGGTAAGCATGGAAATATCCAGTATACCTCCACTAAAGTCCCTTAAAAACCTATCACAGGAATACAACTGACCCTCTTAGGAGTCGTACCCTTCCTTACGATTGGTTCTATCTAGTCGTACCAAGGCCTTAGCCTTTGGATCAGACACTGTCTAGCTTGTATCTTATCCAAACAAGTTGTAACCTCAGCATATGATCCTTACCCATGATCCGTATCCCTGGTAGAATTAATTACTAGGAGAATCAAACACTTTTCATCATACAAGTCACCGATATGACTCGCATCTATCCTTATGACTCGCACCCTTAGTTGTGACCATTATAGTGATCAAAACCATCCCACCAACTAACACTGGTCAACTTATAATTGGACCATACTATTTGTACCCCAGAATATGGTTGTACCCTGGAGTCGTATTGGGTCCGAAGAATAGATTTGAAGGAAAATTTCTAAGCTCAAAGCCCAGGATTTAATAGAGATATTATCTAATATTTCTAATGCTACCTTCCAATGTAGGCGTATCAATTCTCTACCAATATAGTATTTTCCATAGCTTTCAAACTGGTCTGAAGAGCTCGATAAACATTCTCAAGTAAGTTAATTTCTGCAAAACCTTGCCTCATACATCGATTCAGAGTGCAACTTCCTGAAATTATATATCTTGTCCTTCAGCTATAGCATTCTGGACAAGGGAAAGAAGCAATCTAAAATTGCTTCCCCAACTCATTCAAAGTAGTAATTGACCCACGAGGAAGTTACCCTAACCATAAATAGCTTCACCAGTCAGAGAGAAAGGGAACAACCTAAGTTTGAGAGCTTCCTAATCTACCCCTAGTAAGTGTATTATGAGAAAATCCCAATAAAATTAATAAAGTGCATTTTTTTTCATAAATGGGCAAGCCCATAAACACACCCTTCAGGTTAAACAGTTGCATCATAACACTGGTGTTATCAAACTTCACATTTAATGGCAGGGTAGAATGAATGATAGATCCTATCTCGGTACACTCCACGTATCCTAATCCCTCTTCTAGTTCTTCATATGGAGGTAAGTACTGATAGGCTAGGATTAATTGAGCTCTACCCCTTCTATCTCTATCTCAATTTTTGAGGAGGTCTACTCGATGATTTACTGTCTCAGCCTCACCAACTCTACCTCTTGAGCTATACGATGGGACTCTGCATCCTTTTCTAAATTTTCCTCCTCTACTAATTTATCCATAGTCTACTCTGTAGTATCCTAAGGAACACCATACGGAGGGGGAGGCATATTAATTTGGATGTTCCAAACCCCTTCAAGAATACCTTTTCATACATGTTTAGTCATCCTACAATTCAGTTGTATGATTCTTTTAGGTTCAATATTAATGAGGAGTACTAGAAAACTTCAATAACTTCAATAAATGATCTCACCGTATTCCATGACAACAACATTAAAATTTTGACGAATACCCAAACTACACCACCATATGAGGATAAAACGGTTGCTATCAAAATAGACTAACCTAACTAAGTTGGGGTTTAACTCATAGGGAATACGTGGATCTAACTCTTAAACTTACTGAAATCATTGGCTAGCGTAGAAAGTAATGTGGGGTTTTGTTGTGAATAGTAAAATGAAATAAAACTCGAATGCTTTGGGTTGTAAATAAATTAAAATGAATACTAGGCTTGTGTTACTTTTGGCTTTTAACTTCGTAGGTTTGTCGTGTCCTCTCTAACTACTTTACTAATGTGCATGAAAAATTTGGTAAGTTATATATCACCAACAACCTTTTGACACCCATTGGTGAATTTCACTCATCTCCTCTCGGACTTAGAGTGTCAGTTTACTAACCCTTACCTTGGACCTCAGTTCAACTATCTCCTCTCGGTCTCAAGTTGATTAGAAGAAGATAATTATCTTAAGTAGATGAGGATGGTTAGCTTATATCAATAATTAGCTTCAAATTACTATTGTGATCTCCTTTTCCTAATCTCAATTTCTTCTTGGGTTCGTAGTGAATACAGGAGGGATCCTAAAATTTGCAACCATTAAGAAATCAATATGAGTGAAGAAAACAACAATACATTCAACAATAAAGAGCTAGAAAGATTGCACACTTCCCCTACTTCGTTAATCTGCCAGGGTTCCAATAATCCTAGATAAGAGAATTAGACACTCATCGTTGTGAGACAATTAATGGGATTCATAATTGAAATCATTAAATTAATCTCACAATAATTTATGAGAAAAAAACCAAAGTCTCAAATTGAATAACAAACTAAAATCAAACAAGAAAATCCCAAGATCAAACCAAATCTCGAAATCAATATATATATATATATATATATATATATATGTGAATGTTAAGAGTGCATAAACTAACTAACCAACATAAAAAGGGTATTTATAGAATACACGAAAATCCTACGAAACCAATCAAAAAAAATAGTAAAACTGGTGTAGTGACCACCTATGGAGCCACTTATGAGTCGTAGGTGGCACCTACATGTAGTAGGTTGCCTAAAGTAGGTGCTAGACTCCCAAACATCTGTTGGATCCTCTAAAACTTCAACCTTATAGAATTTTCGGTGGCACCTACAGATCGTATGTGGCACCTGCGGGCCATAGGTGCCCATCATAGATAGCAGGGATCAAATTTTGAGTATCTGAATCTTTGTATTTCAATCCTCTAATGTTTGTTCTAGAACCAACGCCACGTAGGTAGTACCTATGAGTCGTAGATGCCCATGTAGGTCGTCCAAAACTTCAATTTTCAATTCCTTACTCTAATTTATCATCCAAAACCTAGTTTCCTACAAAACACACATCATATCTAAGAGTACAGCCTAAGTAATTGCATATTTTTGGAGTTTTAAGCATCAAAAGTTCTATAAAACCATAGAACATCAATTTTTATATTGTTATGATGGGCTTTTGGGTGCTTTTAGGTCAAACAGGTCTCAAAGGATGGAGTGTTGGATTTTTTACTAAAATAGGCACCAGATAATCATTGCCATGACAGTGGGATCTGACCACAGTCATGCACTATAGGATAAAATAGAAAGTGACTTTCTAATTTTACTCAAATGAGAGCTCCCTGATCATACCTATCATACGATCATACCGTATGATCATGGAAATTATGTCCTAGAAATAGGCATGCATAAGCTAAGTGTAAATAGGCTCAGAAATTAGATACCATGGTCATACCTTAAAGTGACTTTTGTAACTTAAGTTCATGGGAGTAAAGGCTAAAAGTGGAATCTGTAGGACTTTAAGTAGGGGATGATCAGACATCTATATTATATGATCATATGTTGATATCACGAAGCTATACTGATAATTGTACCAAGGAAGACCAGAAGGTGCCAAATTCCTGATGAAACCACTAGCACCAAAGGACGATCGTGGAATATAACCACGATCATACATTCCACTCGCTCGATTGTGACATACCCAAATTTCTATTTTGTTTATGATAGGTTTTATTGTGTTTGTAAATTCTCTTATTCATTTTTCTTTGTAACTTGACATTCTATTATTACTTTCAAGACATATAATTATTCATTGGCTTTTAGGATTTAATTCAAAGTGAGATTTTGGAGTGTTTCTTATTATTATTATAAGTCATAATTTATTTTCTATGAACCCTTCTTATGTTCTTGCAATTATGAGTAGCTAAAAACCACAACTAGGGTTATGGAACCATAATTGATTAACAAAGTAGGGTTCATAGTATAGAGTAGTCTTCAACCAGTGTTCACATATATTCATTATTTCATTGTTTTTGAATGACTTTTTATAGTGGTTGATGTTAACTCTCACCTAATCTGTATTCAAAATGAAAGGATGAGTACGGATGGGAAGAAGGGGCATACTTGACACCAACCTTAGTTGGGTTCAATTCTTGATAGCGACTATGTTATATCTCATTGCGGGGTGTAATTTAGGGGCATTAGTGTATAAGTTGCGATTCCTCTATGAGCCCTCTCCTGGAAGTAGGGGTATCAATGGTAAGGTTCTGATGGTTTTTTTCCAAAATTTATTTCATATCATTTTTGGGTTATTATACTTTCTATAATTACTTTATAGGTACGGTTCGGTTAATTTTTAGATTTTAAAAAAAATATTTAGAAATTAGAAAACACTACCATGAATACCTATGAATTACTTTGACAAAAACTTGCTAAACGTTTTAATTATTTACAAGGTGATGAATTATAGTAAGCAAACACAAAATATATAACTTATATCACATGATTGGAAGAAATCATTCAAGAAAAAACTAAAGAACCAATTCTACTTAAATAAAGTATCCAATATGAGAAATTTAAGTCATACGAGACAAAAAATATTTGATAACTTCTAGATTATTATCCATGATACCTTGTACATACAAGCCTTATGGATCGTGATGTTAAAACTAATATTAGTGCTTCGGGTGTTAATTTTGCTGCCACTTGTAGTCGGCTATAACTTCCATCACCTGAATTACATGTGTAAGATATATATATATATATATATATATATAAGTGATCCCGTAGTCATAACACGGTGCTTAGAATTATAAGTGACCCCAAGCTAGCACACAGACTGGAAAAACACTAATAATACCGATAATAATTAATATAAAACACTTAAGAAAAAGATGAACTAAATAATGAAATAAATATTCAAAGGAATTCAACCAACAATAACAAAATCTGAGATCACAAGATGGACAACTATAAGTCTGAAAAGTCTCTACTAATATGAGTTGTTTTGGGCAAATCCCCAACTAACTCTAACTATCTAAAACATGGAGACACAAAGAAAAAATGAAACTAAACATTGTGACATGATCCAAACGAGGGCCTTGTCGTAATGGACAATCCCAAGTCCATCCGGGACCGGAAACCACCTCCAATACCTAACCCAACCAAGCAACATGTATCCTAAGTCGAATGAACTCCAAATATATAAGTAGATAACATATTCACTATGTGGTGACTTTGGGATAAGCCTTTATCCGAGGTAAACCCAAACAAGTCAATCCACCAAATAATCATCTAAACCAACCAACAGTCATGCCAAACCATAAGACAAAACCAAGACAATAGCCTAATGTATAGTTATATATATAATAACATGATCAAACCATACTTCAGTCCACAGTTGTCCATACAAAGCCTCTAAACCAAACCAAAAAGTACCTAGTCTGGACATGCCCCCTCTATAGACATAATCCAAGTTTATGAAAGACCAAAGTACATAAAGTAATCCATTACATGAAATAGATACCTTCCGAACTATGGAAGCTAACCACTTCAATCCAATAGCTAAACCAAAATCTGATCACAAAGTAGGAGGAGTAGAATGACCGATTCCTGCATCGTGTAAGGATACAGTCACCCAAAGATGGGTTAGCGGGTGAACACTAGCATGTACTCAAGATAAGGATAAAATATTTCCATCTAGTAAAACCAAATAAACCAACCTTATACATGCAAAGCATACAAAATATATAACCATGTCGAGAAAGGGAACCTAGTTTAGCATGCATTTAAAACTATTAACCTGGGTAAGTGTAGCTTAACTTTCCTTAACCACCCACGGGCTATATGGTTCTAGTGTAACCTCCTAAATGGGCCCTGATCCATGTGGCCATAACAGTTGAGGATTCCCATATACCCTTCACTCTCCATAATACATATGTAAAGTGTATTGAGAGGATTTCCATATACCTCATGGGTATCATATAACGGTCTCCATGCCCTACCCTCATGTCATCAAACATTAGTTTTCAGTTTTCATCCGTTGGACTCCCACCTTCGCGTTTAGCTATCACGGCCCACCTTTGTTGCCCAATTAAATCCATTTCCAACCAAACCATTATTCAATTATTATGAACCAAGGCTATTAGATAGTGGTATCATCATACCGACTATAAATTCCAAGTATTGTCCTTAGCCAAACCTTTTAGTGGTCAAGGTATTCCCATTTACCCATAGAACTTGTTATACAATTAACTTGGGGGATTCTCATGTACCCCACAAGAATTTTTTACCATGTTAACTTAGGGGATTCCATTGTACCCCACAAGTATGTTTATTAAGCCAAACAATTCCAAAAACATTTAAACCATTCATATCATTTAGAGTTCCATTACCAAGTTTAAACCATGCATAAGTTCCATTGAAAAACACGATATTATGGTGAAAACATTGTCATAGGCATTTTATCAAACACATTGGGTGTGTAGTATTTCCAAAACCAAAAATCCAATTACCAAACAACCATTCCTATGCAACCAATTACCCAAAACCACCATTAATTCATACAAAAGAAAAATTAAAACATGGAAATTTTATTACCTCTCCAACCTTTAACACAAAGGTTGAATAAGAAGAAGGATAAAACAAAGTTCAAAAATTTTATTGCCATATTGAAAGAGGTGAGCTTGAACGTCCCTCTTCTTGAGGCTCATTATCAGATACCTAGGTACGCTAAGTTTATAAAGGAGTTGGTGATGAAGAAAAGAGTTATTAGTTTTGAGGATATTGGTAGATTGCACCATTGGAGTGGGAACACTTGTAAATCTCTGGCTAAAAAAAGGGTGATCCTGGAGAATTTATGTTCCCATGCACCATAGAGACATCTAGGTTTGCCAGAGCATTGTACGACTTGGCAGCCAACATTAATTTTATACCATGGCTGTGTTCAAACAATTGTTCTTGAGCCCTTCAAAACATATGACTATGCAGTCGTTGATGGCAGATTGCATAATGAAAAAATCGATGGGCATATGGTTTGATGTTTTGGTGAAATTAAACAACTTCGTATTTCTAGTTGACCTTTTTTATCTTGGATTGTGAAGTGGACTTTGAGATGCCCATAATCTTAGTAAGACCATTCATGGCCACGGATATAACGATAATAGATATAAAGAAAGGAAAGCTTAAGTTCAAAGTGAATGATGAGGAGGCCATATTCAAAATCCACAGAACCATGATACAACCAACTGACATGAGGTTGGTGTTGGTTATATATTATGTTGATAACCCTAGAGGCCACTCCTTTAGTTACCTTAATGAATTTTGTGTAATCAAGGTACCTACATCATCGAGTGATGCTAAATCAAGTGTTGCATGGGAGGCAACCTATGGGATGGTTGGTGAAGTCTAAGTATACAACTTAGCAATATTTTGCTGTGATGTTAGATCAAGTGTTACATGGGAGGCAACCCATATTTTGGACTTATTTAATTATAGGGTAACCAGAAATATTTCTTAGTGCTAGGCCCTACAACTCACCTAACAAATCGTTATCACTCCTCATAACTCATTACTAGAGTCATAAGGAGATAGAGAATAGGAAATCATCCGATATATTGTCTCTGGAGTCATAACGACTATCAGATCGAGTCATTATCAGATATAATGACTCATCACACAAAGTCATTATGACTAGAGACCTTGGTAAGGTTCTAGTCAAATAAGAGGATTCTATGATTCATTACCAGTGATAACAAGTCATTATGAGTGACTTTTTATTAGGCTCGACACCGCAGGACTAATAGGTTGACCTGATCCAAAACCAATATTTTAAAAGGAAAATTAACTCCCATTATTGATTTTCTTTGTATTTAAAATGTCTGAGACTCCCTCCATTTCAAAAACCAACCAACTGCACCATAAAAAGCACTCCAAACTCATCCCCTATCATTAAATTCAAAGAATCAAACTCTCTCAAAATTAAAATTCTCAAGAACTTGGGCAAAGTCACTTTAAGGCATTTTTTTCAAGGAATTGAAAAAACAACAAATTAAGTAGGTTGAATGTTCTAAATTGCTTAAGTTGTTAATTTGATATGGTCCAAAATTTCTTGGATTTCTTGATTACATAAAGCACGAAAAATATAAATTGTCCTTGTTCATGAGCAACTTGAATTACTGTGAAAAATTAGGAGTAGAATAAAATGTGTTTTATGATAGGAGTTGATAATACATGTTAAAGTGATGTAGATGTGTAGGGATTATGATATTTGGAATCTAATCCTTCGAACATTCATGTTTTAGAGATTACGAGACTCGTAATGACTCATAGGGTCACTTAACAAGTCATTACTTTACTCATAATCACTAGGAACATAGGTGCAAAAAAAATTAGGTTTCTATTATCATAAAGACTCATACAAGAAGATGTTATCTCACTAAATGATTCATTATGAGGACTCGTGGTGACTGGGAAGGGTAGGAGACAAAGAAAATAAGTCTAGTTAGACAACGAGTGTTGGTAACGAGCCGTTATCTAACATAACGACTCGTTAGGGGGACTCGTTACCTGAATTATGACTATTTGTTATGCACAATCTTACCTAATAAGTCTCATAATGACTCATTACCAATGGTAATGAGTCATACCTTAACCCGTTAGGTGCCTAGACCTTGAAACACTTATGTTAATTTTTCTTATTTTTCTTTTATTTTCTTAGATGTACTAATGTGTGCTTATTCCATATACTAATGGAAAAAAAACATGAACACAAAGAAGCAAACTCTAAGGAAGCATACCCCCACCCTCACTCATTATCTAAAAAATAAATCCCTTAATGATAAAGAATCGAGTAGGTTAGTGGAGAAATACCCAATCGAAGAGGGCAGTAGAGCCAAGACAGAAATTACCTAAAGGTGATAAAGTTGTTTTAGAGGAAGTCACACTACCTTGGGAAAGGATAAGGATGAAAAATCCTAGCCAGTTACCATCCCAGTATGAGAAGGACGGTGAAGATGCTGAAGATGAGGAGTCTAGCCCTAAGGTGGAAAATAAGAAGGACAAAGATAATTAGTCTGAGAATTAGTAGTTTGAAAATAAGAAGGAGGGTGAGAGTGAGTCAAGTGATACCTCGATAGAGATACCACCTGCCCCTCCATATTCTGCTCCACTATAGATAGAATCTGCCCTAGTGCCCATCGTTAGCCGATAGGGGTACCTAGAGATGTAGGATTTATATGAGAAAGACATTACCCTCAACCCTTCCACGGAAAAACTAAAGAGGGAGATTTACTTAGAGAAGAAGTTGTCTACTCTAAGCATGTCTGAGATATCTGAATTTGATGCCCGTTTAGACAGTACCACCTTAAGTTGATGACCACATCTCCTATCCAGTACATTCATGCATTATTATGAGATTTCTAGGTTAGATAGAGCTTTAGATATCGTATCCACAAGGGAATTCCTTGAATGGTAGTAACCCCTTGGTGACGTTGATGATTAGAGGTGTTCGAATAAAAATCTCTACACGGACCATTTGCTGATTTCTTCATGGGTTGAAGTTCAACTTATAGGCCAACCCAACTTTGATTGACTACCGCATGGATAAGATGCAAAAGGTAAAAGTAAAATATATTGGGTCACAAAACAAGCTTTCTCACTTTCAGTACAATGCTAAAATTATTTCTATAGAGCGGGAGAAGGCTCTTTGGGTAGATAGAGGTGTTGGCTCTTTATCTTTGATTACAAAGAAGAGCCTAAAATTTGCAGTGAAAGCTTAGTGGATGCTTAGGCATCATAGATTGAGTCCCACTTATGGGGGCAATGTACTTAGTCCAGACAGAGATGCCTTGATCATGGGCATCAAAAAGGGCTACAAGTTCGATGTACGTATGTGGATAACGTGAGAGATCCCTACTTGGGCAGCGAGCATTGACACAACCCTGGCCTTCCCATGCTTGCTGACATGTATATGTTTATATGAGGGACTTCCTATGATTCCAAGAGTAAATTATTTCATTCAACTATGGTGTACTATAATTTTTGCCTAATTCAAGAAGTTGCAAACCCTATATTTAAGGCAGCTAAGATGGGGACCATTTAACTCTAAAAGGCATTCCAAGATGAAGGGCATGGGATTGATACTCTAGGGTTCATCAATATTGGTGAAACCCCCATTGAGACTTCCCATTTTGAGCCTAAAGCCTCAGATGCAGCAGAAACCTACCAAACTCTGACTCCACCTTATTCGGTGAGACTATTCACTTATAGGGTAGGCATTAGTGGTTATGATTTAGTCTCACAGGAATTTTTTGATGAAGTGATGAAAAGGTTAGGCATGGTTGAATAAAAGTAAAGAATATAGAATATGGGGTCCATCCATAGGTGAAGAGATAGAATAGGCCAACTTGAGAGGCATACAGACTCGATTTGATGAATTTGAGAGATAGATCAATCAAAAGCTTGCAGATGTACAATCTCTAAATATGAAGTGGATACATTAAGAGCTATACACACTCTAGGCTACTATTAAGGATATTTATGCTAGATCTAGGCCCTCAATGCCTATTATTAAGGACATTGTTATGGAGGATATACCCGCTATATAGAGAGTTAGTAGGTCGAACACAACTATTGGAGCTGATGATGGTGATAGGCCAAAAAATAAGAGAAAGAGAAGTAAGAAGAGTGAAAAGAGAGATGTTGAGACTACCAAGGATACTAGTATTAAGAATGAGTAGAACTGCCCGATGAGGGTCTATAAGATGGAGATAGGAATCGATAGCTCTCGAGTTACTAATGAGATGACTACATATGTAGCTGAGTTGATTGGGAGAACTACTCCCACCCCATAGGCACTATTGAGTACACTGGCCACCACCGATGCCACTGTTGATGCGAGCACCTCAGACACCACCAAGACTACTGATGATGAGAACGGGGCCTATTCTGAGGCCCCCCACATTGATACTTTATGAGCTAGTGCCTTGCATCAAGGTATGTCTTCGCCCTTTGCTTTTACACTATAGATATATAGGGGACAATGCATATTTTTTCAATTAGGGGTAAGGGTTTACCATGCCACCACAAGTTTTTATTGTCGTGTTTCTTATCCTATTGGTACGGTATGATTGTAGAACCAGCATATCTAGGATAAAATTATTAAGTGTTGTGTTTTGTTTTGTGTCGTTCAAAGTTGTTTAACTAGGAAAAATAAGTAGATAAGGTAGTTCATATATTCTGTTTGATTGTGTTTTAATTAATATACCCTTCCAAAATTCTTATATTAAACTATGTGATAGAGATATATGTGACCACTATGAATCTAATTATGGCATTAGGATTAGGAACATGGTAACCGAAGCTAACATTTTAATGAACTAGATAGGAAGTAGTGTGTGATATAACCCTTTGCCAAGTGTGTGTTTGATATTACTTAGTTCCATATGTGTGTGAAATATAAAACATGCTTGGTTAGTTTTTCCTAGGTTGTAGGATGGTTAGTAAAGGATCATAGGTCGTTCTTCAAAATAGTGTACTTATAGTCTAAAATGGCCTTCCAAAGTGAAATAGAATCCCTTAATCCTAATTTTTATCCTTAAAAGCCTATTTCCTGTTTACACCATTTCACCTTCCCTTTTTTTCACAATGAAACTATTTTGTCCCTTAATCCCTTATTTTATAAAATTATAAGAACCTTACTCTATTTACCCCCATGTTCTATCCTCTTGTTCCTTCTGTCGGGATCACAAGAAGATAATGGATGTATTATAAGGGTTGCAAATCATTAAAATAGTTATAACAAGGATATATAAACAATAAAATATGATAATTAATTAAAACCAAATCAATTCAAAGCAATAGTAGTCATGTTCTTAGCCCTAACCCCGAAAAAGGGCTTTTAGCCACTCATGGAAAATACCGTAATTAAGATAAATGAATACATGAAAAAATCCATTTGAAAACTAAAGAAAAGAGATGAAAACCCTAATTTAAGTGTTTTAAAGACCCTCTTCATGTTTCAAATTCGTCCAAGGTGTATAACATCGCGTCCAAGTGTCCTATTTATAGGAGGACCATTTGGCCGTTGTGGGAATAGGGTGTGTGCCATGGGGCTTATTCCCTGGGAATAGGGTGTGTGCCACCCTTAAATTTACCATAGAATACGGGTGTTTTCCTACCTATTTATTTCATGTGAATAGGGTGTGCACCATGAGGCTATTCCCATACCCTCACTGGAATCACCTTGTAAGCCATATCCTTTTCTTGTGCACTTGTCCTTCCAACCCAAGCCTTGTAGTGTTGTTTCGATTTGATTTAAAGATTTTTTATCATCCATATATCATAATAATTAACTCACCAAGAATCCTATGTCATAAAACATCATGTATTAGAGCTCAGAACAACAAAACATTCAAGACAATTAACTAGAAACTTAATCTAAGAACTAGTTTTGCCCATTTTGATCTTTAGCTTATTGTTTGACTCTTGGCTTGATTAAATTAAAATTTTACACTATAAAATTTTTTTCCACATATAATTACACAATAATTACCTTATTAACTCATAATACACATTATAATCCATCACGATCAACTAGAACAACACCTAGCTCAAGCTAGTAACAATAGTTTTCTCATTTTAATTCTAAGTGACCAAATTAAGTACAACTTGTTTGAACTACACTTTAAACATTGTAATCAAGTAATTATACACTTACATGCTAAATTATATCATCATTAACACATTAAAAACACAAGAAGTCCTCAAAACAAGACTAAATATGCCCGGATAACAACACTAAAATATATAAATCCACCTCAGATCATCACCCCACACTTAAAGCCTTGTTCATCCGTGAAAAAGTCTTTACTATTAGTGTCATAATATGAGGAGAATATACACTTGTATTTCAAGCAAGACACTCAAGACAATACTACAATGATTGCACAGAATGTAATTTCTACACTAAGCATGTTACAAATACAATTGGCAGTTCAAGAATACAACTATACAACATACTATCCTAAAAAATTGACTCACCTAGTTGGAAAACTCATAAATATTATTTCATCAAACACATCATACAAATCACCCAACTATTATCAAACATGTGTCCTCACAACAAGAGAGTTACCCATAATCACTCATGTAAATGTAATTTATTACAAATTGGGTATAAAAATCAAATTACGCTCACTCTCACAAAGAATTCACAAGTCACACAAGATGAACCATTGGGTTTCCCTTAGTGTAGTACTCCACTAATATCGAAATGATGAAGCTTAGAAGCAAATAGGTCTTTAAGGATTGTAATGTAGGATAAGGAATGGGTAAGAACTATTTTGGCCAGTATAGTGACTATCTTCCCTAAGAGCTTTAATACATCATACTTTTTCATTCAATTAACCTCTAACAAACTATTTACACCACTTTTGTCTACCTATATCTTTTGTTTTCCCCCATCTCATTAAGCTTTTTCACATATACTATGGTGGGAGTATTTTCTATTCATTCATGATTCTATTTTAACCTTTATCATACCCACTTTACGTTACGCACCCCTATGATATCCACTCTCAACTTAAGCAATCTATCTTAGTTAAGGTGCACAATGTCCAAGAAGGACCAAGGCTAAAACTAGTTCATTGTAACACAACTGGGCTAAGAATAGGAATTTCTTTAGCACCAATTTCTCTTAATCCCAACTACAACACTTCACTTGCACACACCAATACCTATTACTTTGGTGCTTCACTTTTACCTTTCTCCTACTTGAATTTCAAACTCGTTACTCAATTAATTTTACACTAAAGCGCTTAGGATCTTTAGATCAAATTAAGGCCTATTAAAGAGGGGATGCAGGATACATATGAGGCTGCCAAATAAAATAAGCTAAAGTATCAATAAGGATAACTAGGATTATGCACAATGGTAGGTCAGAAAAAAACGTATAAACATGGCTATCAAATAAATTCTTATATCATCTCCTAAACCCACAGTCTTTATTTTGCTTTGCACACACACTGAGCAAGTTCTAGTCATCAAGTATAACAAGGACTATACAAAAACCTTACATACATATGACAAATGCTTAACTCAAGTAGGATCATCATAGACTCCTAACCAAATAATAGCATGAATTCAAAATTAAGCCAACAGGTACAAGAGTCATAATCATGAGCCTAGGAGTCTAAAAAAGTAATAATTCACAAAATAAACATGCTTTTACAACCAAAACACTTGAATCATAAATTAAAATATAATTCTAACAAGAACATCGCACTTATTCCTAACACAAAAAAAAATTGAAGTTACTCCTAAAAATGAGAATTTTCCTACCTCACACATAAAAATCTACTTTGTCCCCAAAGTATATTTAAAATTAGAGATAGAAATACTCCCTGAGTCCTATAGGCCTAGCTAGTAGCATCTTTATACATTAGGAGGGTTTTGGGACCCCACACTTAGGCTTCATCATGCTCCTTAACTTAGGTTTTTCGGTACTCAGACTTCCCATCAACCTGTGACTCAGTAAAAATAATAAATAGTGAAGTAAAAACTAAAATACAGAAAATAAATCCTACCTTAATTGGGTTGCCTCTGAAGCAGTGCCTAATTTAGTGTCATGGCACGACCTAATCTTTGAATCATCCATTTTCCTTCATCCTCTTTCTTTTACGTAGAGGCCATTTTCTTATTCATTTCTGACCTTTTGAGTGTGAATTCTCAAGGTCAATAGCTCTCTCAAAAATAGCCTTTTCAAGCTCATCAATATACATAAGCTCAGGTTGGGGTATCTGTGGCTTGGGAAACTTAATGAGGAAGTTCAAAGATTTCTTTGGTGGACTAAACTCCAACACCCCACACTTATCCCCTTCAATCACTGTAATCATGCATAAATCTTTGTAGTGGGATAGTGTTTTGAGTGGTTTGTACACTTTGAAAATCATCTCTTCATCATCCAGCCTTATTATGAGCGTGCCCTTTCTCACATCTATCAATATTGCTCCTGTCGCCAAGAATGGACCTCCACAGATGAGTGGCACTCTTTCATATTTTTGAAAATATAAAACAATAAAATAAGCAGAGATTATAACTTACCAACCTTGATGAGAACATCCTCTATGATTTCTTCAGGTCGAGCTAGGGTTCGATCTTCCAATTGGAGTATCACAAAGCTCAGTCTCGGCTTTCGCAACCCCAAAGTATTGCATAAGAAAAGGGGTATCAAATTGATGCTTTCCCCTAAATCACTAAGTATGTAGACCACCTCACTATTTCATATTATATTAGAGACCATGAAACTCCCAGGATATTTAAGCTTTTTAGGTATTTTCAGAATCACCATAGAATAACACTCCTCATGAGTGCTACTGTCTCAACATCTAGCAACTTTACTTTGTTATTTACTATATCCTTTAAGTACTTAGCGTACTTGGGTATTCCCTGCAAAAAATCTAAAAGAGGAAGATTAATGTGAAGCTTTTTGAACGATTCAACGAACTTCTTCAAGTATGCATCCTCCTTTGCTTTTATCAGCCTCTATGGGAAATATGGTAGTGATCTCTCCATCACCTGTTCAACTAGTTTTGCTTTCGAGTACTCAGACTTTCTTAAATTTTCATCAACTTTCTCAACTACCCATTGAGGAACCAACTCCACATCTACCTCCTTAGTTGTCCTTAGAGGTTCTTTATTGAGCTCATTACCACCCCTCAAAATGATTTCCATTACTTTTTTAGGATTTAACTCTGTATTTGGTACGTCTTCTTGAGGCCTAGTTTTCTGCACTCCTACCATCTGAATGATTTGCATATCCATGTTCTATGTAACCATTTACTGTATCTTTATATCTACTACCAACTATGCTTGCGCAGCTATAATTTGTTTTAGCATCTCTTCCATATTACTAGTTTGAGTCGTGGCCTAATTCCCTTGAACTTGATACTGCTAAAACTGCTACTGTTGGTAGTCCCATGATGAAATTGGTGGCTAAGTCTGCCATTTTTACTGTAGGCATTCCCATAATTTTGCCTTTGAGCATTGCCCACAAACATCACTGACTCAGGTTTTTACCATACTGAGTTGCATAATTATCATTATTGCCACAAACCTCACACCAAGTATTTCTCTGATGAATTGCATTAGTTGTTGTTACGAACTATGTAACCCCTAATTTTATATTGTTGAGCTGAGTAGTTAACTGATTTTGTAGTGCAACAGTTTGAGCTAATATAGAATTAAATTGGTCCACCTCCAACACATCTGCAATCTTCTTTGGAGCACTTCTTAAGTCAGTATGTGACTCAGGATTCCCTAGTGCAATCTAGTTCAACAAGGTGTATAGCTCATCATACGTCAATTCCAATGCGTGAACACTTGTAGCTGAATCTATAAAAAATTTTGTGTTGTGATCAAGTGCCTAAATAAAAGTGTTAGTTAGTACCTCATTGGACTGTTTATGATATGGCTATTCCCGAAGAAGAGCTTTGAACCTCTCCCTGGCATGATATAAGTTCTCATGTGACCTCTATTCGAAACTCACAATCTCACTATGCAGTCTCACAGTTTTACCAGATGGAAAGAATTGGATGAGGAATTTTTGGGTTAAGTCATCCCATTTTGTGATTGAACTTGTTGGCTCAGCGTCAACCACTTCTTCGCTTCTCCCAATAGTAAAAAGGGGAATAGTGTCATCCTAACATAGTTAGTTGACATATATGTGGTGAAGAATGTGTCATTAATCTCTAAGAAGTTTCTCAGGTGGACTTACGGATCTTTATATGAAAGTCCCATAAACTATCAACTGTTGATCAATAGCTACACCATGTTCTGTTTTAGCTAAAAGTTACCTCTAGCAACTGATTTTTGAAAAGGTAAGGTCAAATTTGTCGGATATGGTATTGTAACTTTGAGAATTATCCTGTAGGCTGTTGGATCTTCAGCCATGAGAGCAGGATTGTCTTGTTCCTCTTGAATTTGTAGGATGTGGTAGAGAAGGATTGTTTCTCTCCTCAATTGGTGAAAGTATTGTATCGGTTTTGGGCTCGGTTCAATCAATTCCCTATCCCTTGCCTGCATACTAGTGTGCAAACTTGTTTCTTGCAAATTCAATACCAAGGCCAAGCGTAAAGCACCAAAGAAATATAAAAAGTAAAACTAAAACTAAAATAGTTGCTAATTTACATGTCCCCAGCAAGGGTGCCAAAAACTTATTGCACCTAAACAGACATGCAAGTGTACGTGGTCTCACCAAGTAGTAAAGTTGCCCTATAGAAGCCAAGTATCGATCCCATAAGGACTAGAGTTAAGAAAGTATCCAATTTTAGTTTAACTATAAATATTAAAGTGGTGTAAAACAAACCAAACGAGTTTTAGAGTTTCAAACTAATGTAAAGTAAACAGGGCGGAAGAGTAGGAGCATGGAATATCAATGAAGAGAAACCCAGGGTTAAAAAACTGTGAACATTCATACTAATCTATTGAACTTCATTGGTTAGATTACTAAACATGGTCTCTCGAGTCTCTAATCACCTATCTAACCCCAACAACTTCATCATTGAGCAGGGATATGAGAACTAAACTAAACGTAATTATATTTCTGTAGTGAACCAAATAAGTCTTCTAGGTATATCTCTTTCCTAGACACTAATTCAAATCCCTTATTTTATAAAAGAATAATAACCTTACTCAATTTACCCCTATATTCTATCCTCTTATCCCTCCTCTCGGGCTCACAAGACGACAATAGATGTATTCTAAGGGTCTCAAATATGTAAAATAGATATAAAAAGGATAAATAAACAACAAAATATGATCATCAATAAAAATGAAATCAATTCAAGCAATAGTAATCATATTTTAGCCTTAACACTCAAAAAGGGCTTTTGGCCACTTATGGACATAACTGTAGTCATGATACATGAATACATGATAAAATCCATTATAAAACTAATTTAAAGATATATAAACCCTAATTTTAGTGTTTTCCAGCCCCTCTCCAATTTTCAAAGTCATCCAAGATGTATAACATCAAGTTCAAGTGTCATATTTATAGGAGGACAATTTCGTCGTTGGGGCTTATTCCATTGGAATAGGGTGCACACCGCCCCGCCTATTACCGTAGGAACAATTTTTGCACAAACCAATCCATTTCATAGTAATAGTGTGTGCTCCATCGGTCTATTCCCATACCCTTACCAAAATTCACCTTGTATGCTATATCCATGTCTTGTGCATTTGTCCTTCCATCCCAAGCCTCATGGTGCTGTTTCCACTTGATTTCAAGTTTTTATAATCCATATATATTCATAATAAATTTAAAAATCATACTATATCATAAAAACACACTGAAAAGAGCTCAAAATAGCACAATGTTCAAGACAATGAACTAGAACCTTAAGCTAAGAACTAGTTTTGCCCATTTTGATCTTAAACTTATTGTTTGATTCTTGGATTGATTCAATTAAAATTTGACACTCCAAAACTATTTTTTACACATATAATTACACTATAATAACTTTAGGAATTCATAATAAAAACTATAATCCACCACGATCAACTAGAAAAACATCTAGCTCAAGCTAGTAACACTAATTTTCTCGTTTTAATTCTAAGTTACAAAATTGAGTACAAAGGTGTTTGAACTACATCTTAAATATTGTAATAAAATACTTAAACACTTATATGCTCAATTATATCATCATTAACACATTAATCATACAATAAATCCTCAAGACCAGACTATATATGCTCCTATAACAACACTAAGGTGCATAAATCCACCTCAAATAAATATCCCTCTTCTTCAGGCTCTTGAGTAGATACCTGGGTACACCATATTTATGAAGTGGTTTCTTAATAAGAAGAGATATGTTATTTTTGAGGATGTTGGTGGATTGCACCATTGTAGTGCGATCACTTCTAGATCTCTGGCTCAAAAAAGAGGAGATCCTAGAGCATTCATGATGCCATGCACCATAGGGACATCTAGGTTTTCTATAGCATTGTGTGAATTGGGAGCCAGCATTAATTTGATTATGCTGGTTATGTAAAAATAGTTGGGCTTTATCCCTTTAGAGCCTATGAATATGTGATTGTTGATGGTAGATCGTATAGTGAAGCAACCTGTGGGCATATTGTTTTATGTTTTGGTGAAAGTAGACAAATTTAATTTTTGGTTAACTTTGTTATCCTGGATTGTAAAGTTGACTTTAATATGCTCATAATCTTGGGAAAACCACTCATCGCCATGGGTAAAGTGATGGTAGATATGGAGAAATGAGAGATTAAGTTTAGAGTGAATGATGAGGTCACATTTAACATCCGTGGAACCTCAAAGCTGCCAGCCAACTTAAGCGTAGTGACGGTTACACATTAGTTTAATGAATCAAGATGCCACTTCTTTAGTTACCTTGATGAATTCTATATAATCAAGGTATCTGCATAGTGCTGCAATGCTAAATCAAGCATTGCATAGAAGGCAACCCATGGAATGGTTGGTAAAGTCTGAGTATCCAACTTTTCCCCATCGTGTTGCGATGTTAAATCAAGCAATGTGTAGGAGGAAACCCATGCTTTTTAATTATTTCATTATATGGTAATTTGTGAGTGTAGTGTGCAGGACTGGAGAATACAGTAAAAGAACCAAAAAATTACCAAATGTCAGGTCCTACGACTCACCTAATGAGTCATTATCACTCCACATGACTCATTACCAAAGTCGTAAGGAGATGGACCTTAGGCCACTCTCAGGTAATTTGTATATAGAGTCATAATGACTCTCAGAATGAGTCATTATCAGTGACAATGACTCATCACACTGAGTTGTTATAACAAGAAACCCAAGTAAGGTTACATTCATAATAAGGAGAGTCCATGACTCGTTACCAGTGATAATGAGTCATTACGAATGACTCATTATCAGGCCTGACATCGTGGACCTAACAGGTCGACACAATCATAAAATGACATTTTAAAGGGGAAATTAACTCTTATTATTGATTCTCTTTCCATTTGAAATGTACGAGACTCCTTCCATTCACAAAGCCAACCAACTACACCATAAAAAGCACTCTGAATGCATCTCATATCATCACATTTGAAGAATCAAACTCTCCCAAAGTTAAAATTCTCACGATCTAGGGCAAATAACTTCAAAGCATTTGTTTTTAATAAATCCAGAAACAACAAATCAAGTAAGTTTAATGTTCTAAATTTTTTAAGTTGGTATTTCGATATGGTTCAAAATTTCTTAGATTCAATGGTTACACTATGTTCAGAAAATATAAATTGACATTGTTCTTGAGCAAGTTGAATTACTGTAATAAAATTGGGAGAACAATAAAACTTGTGTTTTGATTTGGGTGTGGGAGTGACCTAGGAGTTGATAATGCATGTTGAAGTCCTGTATATATTTTAGTATTGTAATATTTGAAATCTAATACTTTTAAAATTCATGTTCCATAGATTACAAGACATATAATGACTCGTAGGGTTACCTAATAAGTCGTTACATGATTCATAATCACTGAGAACATAGGTGCAAAAACAAGTTGGGTTTGTGTGATTATAACAACTCGTAAAATTAGTCATTGTCTTACCAAATGGTTCATTGTGAGGACTCATGGCGTCTGGGAAGGGTATGGCACAAAATAATAGTTTTGGCCAGACAAAGAGTGTTGGTAATGAGTCATTGTCTAACATAATAACTCATCAGGAGGACTCATTACTTGACCAACAACTATTCATTATGCAAACTCATACCTAACTAGTCTTATAACAACTCATTACTAGTGGTAACGAGTTGTACCCTGACCCGTTAGGTACCCGACCCTAAAATACTTACGTTAATTTTTATTGTTTTTTTCCTTTTCTTAGATTTACTAATATGTGTTTTTCTTCCAAGTACTAATGGGACCAAAACATGACTCCACAGAGAAGAAAGCCCTCACTCTCACTCGTTATCTCAAAATAAACCTACTAACAATAAAGAATCTTATGGGCCAGTGAAGTAATAACCTATTAGAGAAATGGTAGAGCCAAGGGAGAAACTATCTAGAGGTGCTAAAGTTATTTTAGAGGAAGTCACACCACCCCAGGCCAGGAAAAGGATGAAAAATCCTAGCTAGCCAGCACCCCACTCATCGTTCCAGTCTAAGAAAGATGGTAAAGATGTTGAAGATAAGGACTCTGGCCTTGAGAAGGAAAGTAAGAAGGAGAAATGTGATTAGTCCGAGAACAAGGAGTCTAAGAATGAAGAGGAAGGTAAGAGTGAGTAAAGTGATACCTTAGTGAAGATACCACCTCCCTCACCACCTATTATACCACTATAGATAGAGTCTGGCCTAATGCCCATCATTAACTGATGGGGGTACGCCGAGATGCAGGATTCATAAAAGAAAGACATTTTACTCAACCCTTACATGGGAAAACCAAAGAGAGGGCTTTATTTATAGCATAAGTTGTCCTCTATAGATATGTCTGAGATACCTGAATTCAACACCCAATTTAGACAGTACCACTTTGAGTGGATGACCACAGCTCCTAGCTAGTAAAGTCTTGTAATTAATATGACAGTTCGATGCAACATATTAGATAAAGCTTAAAAAGACGTATCCTATAGGGAATTCATGGATTAGTGGTGAACCCTAGGGGACGTTGAAGATTAGAGGTGGTTGGGTTAACATGTATATGCACATCATTTCCTAATTTTTTTATGGGTTGGAGTTCCAGTTATGGGTCAACACAGGTGAGATTGACTACCATGTGGATGAGATGCAGAAGGTAAAGTAAACAAATTGGTTTGGAGAATAAGCCTCCTTACTTTTGGTGGATGGTAGGAATTATTGCTATGAAAATGGAGGAGTCTCTTTGGGTAGCTAGAGTTATAGGCTCTTTTTCTTGGATTAAGAATAGGAGCCTAAACATTTTAGTAAATTCTTAGTGGACGCTTGTGCATCATATGTTAAGTCCCACTTATGGAGATAATATATTGAGCCCAGTTAGAGCCGCCATGATTTTAGGCATCATAGAGGGGTATGAGTTTTATGTAGCCAAGTGGATAGTGTGAGAGATCCGCGATCAGGTGGTGAGCACTAACACACCCATGGCATACCCATGCGTACTAAAATAGATATATTTAGATGAGGGAGTGCCAAAGATTCTAGGATTTGATCAGTTCATTCAGCCATGAAGTACTATAGATTTCGGTATGATTTGAGATTCTACTAACCCCATCTCTAAGGTAGGTGGGGGCCACTTTACTTTGAGATGCCTTAAGGCAGAGAGTACAGGATTGATACTCTGAGGTGTACTAATATTGGTGAAACCCATGATGATATTACATAGTCTGAGCCTCAGGCTTCAGATACAGCAGGTACCTCTTAGACTCTAATTCTACCTCCTGCGACAAGACTGCTCACTTCAAGGCCAGCCCCCGCTGGCTATGCTTTTGTTCCACAAGTATTTTTTGTTGAGGTGATAAAAATATTGGGCACAGTTAAAAAAAATAAAGAATATAGAAGGAAGGATCCATCCATAGGTGAAGAGATATATCCAAACCAATTTAAAAGACATGCAAACCTAGTTTGATAGGATTGAAAGAAGGATCGACCAGAAGCTGGCAAATATACAGTCGCTAGATGTAAAGAAGATACATGAGAAGCTGGTCATGATTCAAGATACTATTAAGGATGTGCATTCCATACTATTCCCCTCGATGTCTATTATTAAGGATATTGTTGAGAAGGAGGTACCCGATATTTGAAGAGTTGGTAAGTTAGACACAGCTGCTGAAGCTTATAATTGTATTAGTCTAAGAAAGAATAGAAAGACGAGTAAGAAAAGTGAGAAGATAGATGTTGAGGCTGCCAAGGCATTCAATATTTAGGATGAGCGAGACCATGAGGCAATGGTCCATGAGATGGCGAAGGGAGCTAGTAGCTGTGGAGTTGTTAATGAGAAGGCTACAGATACAACCAAATTGAATAAGAGAACTGCTCCCACCCTACAGGCACCATTGAGTGCACTGGCCACCAGCGGTGCCACTATTGATTTGAGTATCCCGGATACCACCGAGACCATTATTAATGAGAGCAGGGCAAAATTTGTTGCCCCCATACAGATACTACATAAGGTAGAGCCTTGAGTGCCCAGGTAAGTATTTGCCCATTCTTTTTACATTATAGATGCACTAGGGACGGTGCATAGTTTCTTAGTTTTTGGTAGGGGTGTACCATGCCATTGTGGGTTTTTGTTATTGTGCTTCTTTTCCTATCGAACGCGGTATGGTTGTAGAATCAGCATGTCTACGATAAAATTATTTAGTGTTGCATTTTGGTTTGTGTCATTTTGTGTTTGTTTAACAAGTAAACATAAGTACCTAAGGCAGTTAATATGTTCTATTTGATTATGTTTTAATTAACATACCCCTCAAAATTTTTATTTTGAACTGTGTGATAGAGATATATGTGACCATTTTGAATTTAGTTATGGCATTAGCATTAGGAACATGATAACCGGAGATAATATTTCCATGAACCAAATAGCCAGTAGTATGTGATATAACCTTGTGCTAAGTGTGTGTGAGATACTACTTAGTTCCCTATGTGTGTGATATCCAGAACTTGCCTGGTTAATCTTGCCTAGGATGTAGAATAGCTGGTTAGGAAATGATCATGTACCGTTCTTCAAAATAGTCCACTTGTAGCCTAAAATGACCTTTCAAAATGAGAAATAGAATCCTTTGATCCCAATTGGAGCCTTAAAGACCTATTTTCTTATTTAGCCATTTTACTTTCCTATTTTTTCACAATGAACTTGTTTTGGCCTGGGTCCTCTTTGGGCATTATGCACCTCAACCCAGACAAATCACCTAAGTTGAGGGTCTCTATCATAGGGGTGCGTGATTTAAGATAGGTATGAAGAAGTAGTGCAAATAAAAGAAAAAAAGTAGGGTTAGGTGTGGAAGAAATAGCCACAAAATCAAAAAGAAAAGGAAAGTTGAAAAGAAAAAGGATAAGAAAGAATAAAAGAAACCATACCCAACCTGAATGTTCAATAAGAGAATAAACAAGGGAAAAATAAGGGTGGAATAAAAGAAATTTTGTTAAGAAGTGGACCTCAAAAAGTAATTATAGTGCCAAGGAGGCTTAATCACTAGAATTCCCAAATAAATCACACCAACCCCAAGCCTACATAATAAGCCAAGTAAAGTCATATAGTGATCCTAACCCGACTGTCTAAAAACTAAGGTAAAGAAAATATAGGCAAGCCTATTGTATTTGTACACATTATGGAACTTCTTTGTGAGTGTGAGTGTCTTGTGACCGTCCCCACATTGACATGCATAATTTATCTGAGTGACTGGGACTTTTTTTATGTGGGGGTGCATGGGTAGTGTTACTAACTGCTTGTTTTTTCAAGTAATGCAATGTGTATATATTCTTGGTTGTCTTTTGTTAATAATGCCATAGCCTAATTTCTTTTGAAATGTAAAAGTAGGAAGGGGTAATGTTTCTGAGATTAAAAATGAAATCAATTGTCCTAGGTATCGTAGGTTCTTCCTGGTTAAGCATCATATTTGTGTTGTTTTATTTTTGTTACCTGAGGACATGCAAATGTTCTAAGTTAAGGATGTTGATGTGTTGTGGTTCATGCCACTTTTGATACTTAAAATGATGAAAATATGCAAATACTTATGCCTTTTGTCGGATATGATGTGTGTTTTATGTTTACACGACCTTAACTTTGGGCCACATCGCATGGGAACCTCAAGCTCACATGAACCGTAGTCTCCCCTAATAACCTAACCCGAACATCAACAATTATCCACAAGGATTGGATGGATTCCAACCATATAATAAGATAGCAGAAAATTAAGACTAATAGTCATTTCTAGACAATATCTACCATTTCATTAATAACAATAGTGTAGCCAATATGCCCAAACCCACAGTCATTCACAATGCCTCTATACAAAACTGATGTCAATAAAAGTATATGTTGGGACAAGCCCCTGATAATACCCAAACCAAGTCCAAATGAGACTAAGTATAAAGATAAGAGACCAAGATATGAATGTATTCCGAAGAAAGGAAGCTCACCACTTCGAGTCAATGCACGATACGCTTCGATCACCTAATCACTGCATGGGAAGAGAAGAAGCTCTATCCCCTACGTCGCATGGGGACGTAGCATTCGGAGATGGTTATCGGTTGGAACGCAAACATGTAACTCAAGGATAATAATAAAATAGGACATTTGATCAATCCATGTCAATCCATCGTATGCAATCACATTTACATAGAAATAGGCATATCGAAGAAATATCTGTATGTAGTGACACAACAAGTCAAATCATGGAACAAGTTGTAATATTCATTTATGACAAATTTATTCATGAGACAAGGGGTGAAGGACTACCAACCTTCCACCCTTATATTTTAGACACATAGAATCCTTTATGTTTTAATAGGCAAGGGGACATGAGCCTCGATCTGACACATCTTATATGGTAAGCAGACTTAGACCACAAATCAACATATTTTGCATGGTAAGTGGACTTGGACCACGAAAAACACACTTTGCATGGTAAGCGGTCTTTGAACATGAACCAAAACACCTTATATGGTAAGTGGACTTGGACCACCAACCAATACGCCTAGCATGGTAAGAAGACTTGACCCACAAACCAATACGCTTTTTATGGTAACCAGACTTAGATCATGAACCAACACACTTTGAATGGTAAGCAGACTTGGACCACGAACCAACACATCTCGCATAGTAAGTGGACTTGGAACACGAACCAATATGCCTTCTATAGTAAGAGGACTATGACTATGAACCTACACGCCTTAAATAGTAAGAGGACTTGGGCCACAAACCAATACGACTCTACACACATACTAGCACCCATTCAATTACCACATAGGAACTCAACCCATCTCGAGGCATTCAATCCATCAAGGCTACACATTAATACTATATACCATCACATCATATCTCTACCGTCCCATTTGGCCATTGCTCACATGGTTAGGCTCATGGCTTTAGTTCATAACATAATGCAAGTCCATTCATAGTTATCAAGACTCCTACCAACTATTATTCATACTTATTAATCTTATACACACCTTTTATTCAAATACAATTTGAGTTCATACTTTAGGGACTATGACCATTTAGTCAACTAATCATCAAAGGTATGTATTTAGTCATCATGTGGACAACAAGGCCTTTACCAACTATTTACCATGCATTCACTTGCATTCAATTCTACATATAGGGGCTCTAACACAATAAACCAAACCCAACACTTTACATGGTCATATGGTCATCATAGGGGCCTTTATTGTTCAACCCCTTTCAATAGGCCAATTCCTTAAATTATTTTATCATACATTTCAAGTTATAATCTTCATGACCCACATAAACCATTCACTTTTCATTAGCAAGCTTACAGCAACTTCTTACCACATTTAGGCCCAACACAAACCTTAAGTTTATTTTCATACTTAGGGTTTTAGCCTCTTATTAGTCATTAACCCAACATTATCATCTATTACACCATACATGATTAACAATACTTTTAAAACATCATTTATCAATCAACTATACTCATTTGGACCATTCTCCTAAATATACTACTAACATATAACTAGTCATTTCATTTAGACATTTTCACAAACACCTTGTGTGCATACCTTTAACAAGGTCATTTTCATGGTACAAATCATTAGAACTAGGGTTCCTCAAGACCCTAATGTTAAACAGCATACAACAAGAACCCAAATATGAAATCTACTATCCATAACTTGTATCAACATATACATAAGCAAGATTCATCATTATTCATTGTTAGGTAACAAAACCTTTTTCATTTGATTCAAAACCACCATGTACACTTACTAATCCAAGTGTGAAATATATGGGTTTTGAGTTATTTGAAGAGGGTAAGAGATACATGCCTTGAAAATGATGATACATCGACAATCTTGACTTTTCCTTCAAGCCACAAGATGAGCACTTTCAAACCCTAGCCTCCAATCTTGCTTCCAAGAGCCTTTAGACTGCTTAGAGTGTTTTAAGTCTTTCCAATGAATACTTAGGAGGATACCATGACTTAAATAGATTAAGGAATTAGGGTTTTACGCAAGGGAAATGACCAAAATCTCCTTGGTTAAAATCTGGAAAACACACACGTGCAAGGGTATGGCTCCCCTTCACGGTTCACTTGGCAATTGTAACCTAGGGTACAAGTGGTTCCCTAACTCATACCCTAGCTTTATATTGGGTCAACCACACTATTGTGTGTATGAAAATAGAACTTTAAGTCATAACCAAGGGTATGACTCACCCTCCAATCGTGAGCTCAAGTCGTGACAAAAACAGTCCACTCTAGGGTTAAGACTTTGTTCTATACGGTTGGCTAGTAAATGACTCATAAGCTTGGTTACGACTAAGGAATGACCTTATCATAAGGAGGAAATTATAATAACCTAAAATAATATCTATGATACAAATGAAGATGGCATGGTGGGTACGAGTTGTGACCTATGGTGCAACTCAAGTACCCCCAACCATATCCACTCCAAAGACATCAAAAGTTGATGCTTTCTCAATGTTTCCAAGGTCTAGGAGCTTCAACTCTCTTCCACTTTGATAGGTAAACATATATATACAAGTTAACACCTCAACATACACCAAAGAAACCTTTACACAAGTTAGAAATGATACACTACAAGGATGCAACACAACACACCTATCATGATCACTACTAATCAAACAAAATTTTTTGCAAGGCCACATTCTCGGGTACTTCATGTGTGTATCGAGAGAAAATTAGGTTGGAAGTGGCATAGATCAGAAAAATAATAAAAAACCCTAGATAAAGCTAAGTGTAGATTGGGCAATGAGTCAGTTAGTCCCCTAATTAATCGTGACCTAAGTCATGAGGTTGACAACGATGAATGTAGATTTCAAGATCATAGTTGAAGACTAACTCTGATTCACTAGGAGTGAAAACAAATTAGAGGGGGAATCATTCTAAGAAATTTTGTCAAAAGTCCTCATGGTTGACAAATTGAAGCCCAGTGGAAATGAGTAAACGCCACATGTCGTGATGACAGACAATGACTCATGGTAAGGAGTCATGTTGAGCATTAAGAAAAAACAATAAGAGGTGAAACTCAATGAATGACAACGAGTCCAAGCTAATGACTCATTGCATATGAAAATGAATCATGACCATTTAAGACAAAATAGAGCTACGATAGTAGGAAATGAGTTGTTGTCAATCCTAACGACTCATTTCCAGAGGCTTGACCACTGCCAATTGAGTTTTCCTATTTTGTTTCAGTTAGGTTTTCTTTGTTATTTTTAGACTCTATAAATACCCTTGAGGTAATTTTGTAATAGCTTACATACTTTGACATATTTTTATAAACTTTATACTCTTGTTCTTGGTTTTTGGATTATTATTCAATTTAAGACTTTGGATTTTATTATGTTATTCCTGTGCAATTAACTCTATGCTTGCATAATTAAATTTTATGGATTTTTGTATAACCATGAACGACTAACTTCCTTAACCTGGGTTGTGGCAACCCTGGAAAATTAATGAACTAGGGGAAGTGTGAGATTCGACTAGTTCAATGTTCACATGTGTATTGTGATTTACTTCAAGTAAATTGTTTTCTTAGTGGTGGTCAACTCTATGAACTCCCCTATATGCGAGATTGTCTCCACAAGAGATATAAAGATTGGGAAAATAGGATTACGATAGTGATTCAAGGCTATCAAGACTTATCTAATAACTTAAGACCCCCAAGGTGATAGTTAATCTGAGGTCAAAGACAACGGATAGTAAGGCGATACCCTGAGACTCACAAGGTAAAGGGTGAGATTTACCTATGAGTCCACAAGACAGTCAGCAATACCTACTTGTCAGATTCTAAACGTGCGATGGTGATATAGTTGGATTGAGCATGGGAAACTTATAGAGTTAGAAAGGTAGGGGGAACATAGTCTTAGTGTTCTCCTTAAATTATTTACAATCAAAAGCATTCTAAATTAGTTACTTTTACTGATCACTACAAACCCCTTATTTACTATCCCGTACTTCTGGATACTTCAGCAAATTTGAGATATGAGTTCGACCTATTCTGATATGCCTCAAAATTAAGTGATGTCGTATGGGAACCCCAAGCCCACATGAACTGGAGGTCACCACAATAACCCAACCCGATCATCAATATAAATCACAAAGGTCGGATGAATCCCAACCATATACAATAAAGGAAACATACTACAAGTCATAACTTAAACGTGTCTAACCACTTCATTAGATCCATCCTACTAAATAATATTCTTATGTCTACAGTAATCCACAACACCTCTATACAAGCCATGTTTAGAATTTATATATGTCGGGAAAAGCCCCCGACAATAGTCAAGCCAAGTCAAAATGAGACTAAGTCTAAAGATAAGGGACCAAGAAAGAGTGTCTTCCAAAATAAAGAAGCTCAGCACTCCAAAGTCAATGTCTGCACCGCTTTGATCACCTAATCACTGCACAGGAAGAAAAGAGGATGTGTTGGCCCCTATGTCACGTGGGGACATAGCGTCCAGAGATGATTAGCAATTGGAACGCTAGTATGTAACCTAAGGATAAGGATATAATAGAATCATAATTCAATAACAAGTCAATATATCATATACAATCATATTCATACACTTATCCTTATATATAGATATATCACATACTAATAAGAAATCAAGGATAAACAACTTTCTTAGACATTCATTCATTCGGCATAAAGTGGAGGATTTCGACCTTCCATAATAAGATTCGGCAATTCTATTTAGGCATAGGAATTTTACCACAATCACATGCAATTAGACAAAGGACTTTAACAATCCTCACACATTCATTTTCCAAGGACTTTGACCGAATACACAATCATTCAAACTAGGGACTCTAACCACACCCATTCATCTAGTGAAGGGACTCCAACCTCATGCCCATTTGTTAGACAAGGGACTCTAACCTCATGCCAAGGAACTCTAATCATAAGTCATTTCACTCGGCAAGGTACACTAACCTCAATAGATCTCTTTATGCAAGGGACTTTAGCCTCAAGCAATTTTATTGGGCAAGGGACTCAAACCTCAAGTCATTCCTAAGGAAAGGGACTTCAACCTCAAGCCATCACAACTAGCATTAGTTGACATTTGGACTTTAACCATTTGCCTATGAATCAATATTCATTCTATACAACACTTAATGACTCTAACCCTTTAACTAATTTAACACTATACATGACCCCATGGCCCTTATGGGAGCATTCATTTCTCAACCATTTAAATAGGTCATTGCCTTCATTCAATCAATCAAAAAATTCAAGTTATGGTCATCAAGAACCTCATAAACTATTCATATTTTGTTAACCATCTTATCCCATATTCTCACCGCACTTGGTTCAAACATAATTCAATACATTATCATGTGTAGGGACTTCAACCCCTTATTATTATATTAAACCAACATGGTAATCAACTATACAATATAAAGCTTACAATCATAGCATTTATCAACCAGTCATACTGATCGGGACATTGCCCTAGTTCAAAATATCTCCAACATGTGACTAGACAATCTACTTAGATATTTCCATAAAACCTTATTTGCATACCTTTAACAAGGCTAATCTCATGATAAAAATCATAAATATTAGGGTTACTCAATACCCGCATGTTAAACCACATACAAAAAGCACCCACAGATACAAATCACTATTAATGACATGTAGAAAAATAAGTCTAAGCAAGAATAAACATTATTCATCATTAGGCAACAAAATCCTTTTTATTTTATTTAAAAATCACTATGAACACTTACTAATCCAAGTCTAAAATACATGGGTTTAAAGTTATTTAACAATAGGAAGATTTACATGCCTTATACAACTTAATTCACCCAAGAGCTTGACTTTACCTTGCTCCTAGGTGGACACCCTTGAATCCTAGCCTCCAATCCTTCACAAATTGTGTTTGAGAGAGATTTTTGGATGTTTGATCCACTAAAAGTATGATTAAAGAGGCATTATTCACTTATATAGTGAAGGGACTTTGGGTTTAAGGCATGGGAAATAACCATAAGACCCTTAGTTAAAAGATACAAAATAAAACCATGTAGGGGTACGACTCACCCTACGAATTGTACCCTAGGGTATGTGTGGTAACCTGACTTATACCCTAGGATTCTCCTAGGTTACCTATATTTTTAAGGTTATGATCACACATGCTTGAGTCATATCCAAAGGGTACGACTATAACCCTAACTCATATACATCACCCATACCCAAAATAGTCTATGCAAGCTAGGACTTTTCTCAACACGATCATATTAGGTATGACTTGTATACTTAGGGTACGTTGGAGAAGAGGGCCACTCATACCTAGGACAGTGAGTAAACCTTACCAGACTTCTTAGGATATGAGAATGAAGGGAAAAGAGGATACAAGTTAGATCTAAGGGGTACGACTCGTGCCCCTAGTCTTACCCACCTAGTGATATTAAATAGGGAGTTTCTTTAAATGGTTCAAAGTCTAAGTGTTTCATATTCCCTATGGGACCAACACAACCTAATTAGGTTACTATATTTGACTTTTACCATATTGTATCTTTCTGGAGGCATAGTGTTTATGACATCAATAGCATCATGGATTGAGATTGGTCCTATAAATATAGTATCGCCTAGTTCGGACCAACCAATAAGAGATTTACACCTCCCTTTATAAAGTGCCTCAAATGAGGTCATCTAAATATTAGAGTGATAGTTGTTATTATATTCAAACTAAATCAAATATAGATGATCATCCTAACTACCCTTGAAATCAATCACACATGCTCTCAACATGTCCTTTAAAGTTTGAATCGTCCTTTCTGCCGGACCATCTATCTGTGGATGAAAAGTTGTACTCAGATGAATGTAGGTACCAATATCCTTTAAAATTCCTTCCAAAACTATGAGGTAGACTTTGTAACACTTTTTAAAATTTCACCAACTCCTTAAGATATTATTTAGCATAGACCTCTACTGAATCTCAAGTGTTAACTGGTAGGGAATGGATTGACTTATTCATTCTATCCATAATAACCCAAATAGAATCATGCTACCGACAAGTATGAGAAAAATCTGTATGAAGTCTGTAATCACTATCTCCTACTGCCAAGTGGGAATACTGATGTCCAAAATATGCCACCAGGTATCTGGTGCTAAATCTTAACCTGGAGTAATTTTAGGCACTTAGCCATATATTCTGCAATATCCATCTTCATAGAATTCTATCAATAGATTTTCCCTAGATCACAGTACATCATAATGTCTCTTGGGTAAGTAAAATACCGAGAACTATAAACCACCACTATCATCCACTACCTCAGTTTATCTATATCCAAAACACAAATGCTGCTCTGATAGCAAAGAACTCCATCCCCCTTAAGAGAAAACCTCAACCTTTTGAATTGGGACCACTGTTTGTAATCTAAGCAAGATAGTATCATTATCTTGATTTTCCTCATTATCTTGATTTTCCTTGACCTTGTCTACCAAAGAAGATTTCAAACCATATTATACTAAACTATTACCTTTAGTTTAGTCAACTAATTAAACTCCCACACGGTCTAATCATAACAACCCAATTTTCTGAATTAGAACGCTACACGGTGCTCATGACCCCGCAAGACCACAAGCAAACCCATGACTGATATTTGTACCTGTATACTACATAACAGATTGTAAAAATATGCAGAAACATAAACTTAAAGGCCATAAGGTTCAAAATGGATAAACATCTGATAAGAACAATGTCTGAAAATGGTATAACAATACCAAAACAACTGAGATAATTGTCTGAACATACTATAGTCTGGAAGCCTCTAAACGGTCTAAATAAGGAGTTGATAGGACATGTCTCCAACTAAGTCTGACTACTAAAATAAACTGAAAACTAAAATAGTAATGTGATCATCATGTCCTCGAAGGATAAGGACTCACTGCTAACTGTGATCGCTGAACTGGGATGCTAATGGTTCTCTGGAGCTTGTTCTTCTAAGCCTATTGTAGACACCATAGCATAAATAATTCTATACTTTGAATGTACTGGTATGCAAGTAAGGTAGGCTGAATGCAAATGTTCATATGCATGAACAATACTAACTGACTGACTAACATGAACGTGAGAATACATGCATGACTACATTACTGTAACTGAGATCATGATAGGACTGAATACTAAGTTCTGACTACTGAGTTTACTGATATAGACATCTGAGTCACTGATGAATGAGAAAGACTGATACTATATTACTGAATAATGAGGGACTTATACTATGTTACAGATACATGAATAACTGTGTCTGATAGTTCTGATTATGAAGAAGTAGTCTGGTTGACTGTATCTAATAGTCCTAAAGTTGAATACTAATAACATAAGTTCTGATAACTGATATAAGTAATAACATAAGTTCTAAGAACTGATATAACTGATAACATGAGTGACTATATTTGACAATCTTGAATCTAATGGAACTAGCTGATTTTGTACTATATCTGAATTGACTGTATCTGATAGTCCTAAAATTTGAAGAACTATCTGAGTTCTTTTACTGATACTGAGATAGTAACTGAGATTATGGGAGGTAATCATCTAATCGGCATGACCAAAATCTTAATTGGTAGGGTCCAACCTATAACCCCAGCTAGAAGGGTGTCAATACCAAGCCACAGGTAAAGACAATATGTGATTAAACCTTATTCTATTTGGGATCCCTTTTTCATCTGCCCTTACTATTAGGTAAAATCAAATAAGATGTATTAGCCCTAGGTGTATGGACATCTCAACCTACGCTGGCTACGTAGTTCTAGAACACAAGGATTGCTTCTAAGGATCACACCCTCCACTGAATAACAGGTGAGTCCCTATCCTTGGGTTCACTCGATGCAGAATCCTACTCCCAACTAAATAGACACTGAACTGATTAACTGAATTAAACTGATACTAATGGTACTGTTTAGTGGAGCCAAATTGAATTTACTGAGTTTTGTCGACTGATAGAATTTACTGAGTTTTGAGGACTGACTGAGAATATTGCAGTTACTGAGATTGACTGGGAATACTGAGGTTGCTGAGATTATGAGTACTGAGATCACTGAGATTACTGAAATATTGAGATTACTAAGATTTCCTGAGTCACATGACTAACTGAGTTCTATGGATCATAGCTTGAATGAGAGTATCGTCAAAACATGACATGGCTCTAGGCACACTGCTAAATATTCTGGTACAAGTACCCCCAGGACTCAATGAGAAGAAACTGACATAGCATGGCTTACTTGAACACATGACCAATAAGATAATTCATAATTCATATATTGAATCACTTCATCAAACATGTGATATGCATAAGATTGTGCATACATGAGGACTTCAGGATATCATACGAGTTGGGCATTGTTCCTTCATCTAGGCATTTAATCAAACACTTGGTAAGCATAGC